>NC_069499.1:619700598-619893098 GCF_027579735.1 Bombina bombina | reverse complement strand
AAGAGGAAGCTGTTTCATTCAGATAAGCAGTCAAACATTATGTTTGCACTAAGGTCTTTCTTTCCTTTAACTACTTGGAAGCAACACACAAGAAGCCATTGTGGAAAGGAAGCATGGTAACTTATTAATTCAGTAATAAGGATGATTGATGATTACCCTAAGTATTTGGTAGCAGGAACACAACAACATATATTAAATTAACACTTTCATATATTATAACTTATAGTTAACATTTTTATGTAGTCCAAAAACTTAATTGCAATTGTAAATGTAAATCCAGACAAACATGTTGAGGAACCAGTTTATATTGTTAACATGGATTTTCATGAGATAAAATGTTTTGAATCAGATAACTCTAATAACTCTCGGCTAGATTACGAGTTTTGCGGTAAGAGCTGCTCGGTACTAACTGCTCGGTACTAACTTGCAAGTTATTGCCACCGCTCACCTCCCTATAGCGCTGCTATTACAGGTTTGCAGAAACCCGGCGTTAGCAGGCAATAAGTGAGCGTTGAGCAAAATTGAGCTCCATACCGCACTCCAATAGACATCAATGGGGAGAGCCGGCTAAAAAAAAGCCTAACACCTGCAATAAAGGAGCATAAAGCTCCGTAACGCAGCCCCATTGATTCCTATGGGGAAACAAAAGTTATGTTTACACCTAGCACCCTAACATAAACCCAGAGTCTATACACCCCTAATCTGCCACCTCCGACAATGCTGACCCCTACATTATACTTATTAACCCCTAATCTGCCGCCCCCAATGTTGCCGCCACCTACATTACAGTTATTAACCCCTAATCTGCCGCCCCTAACATCGCCGCCACCTACCTACACTTATTAACCCCTAATCTGCCGCCCCTGACATCGCTGCCACCTACATTACACTTATTAACCCCTAATCTGCCACCCCTAACATCGCCGCCACCTACCTACACTTATTAACCCCTAATATTCCTCCCCTAATGTCACTATACTAAAGTTAATAACCCCTAAACCTAACACTAAGTCTAACCCTAACACCCACTAACTTTAATGTAATTAAAATATAAATAAAACCTACTATTAATAACTAAATAATTCCTATTTAAAACTAAATACTTACCTGTAAAATAAACCCTAAGCTAGCTACAAT
Organism: Bombina bombina; assembly: GCF_027579735.1. Classification (NCBI taxonomy): domain Eukaryota; kingdom Metazoa; phylum Chordata; class Amphibia; order Anura; family Bombinatoridae; genus Bombina; species Bombina bombina. The sequence goes on along the minus strand of NC_069499.1, from coordinate 619,891,961 downwards.
ATAACTAATAGATACATTGTATCTATCTTAGGTTTTATTTTTATTTCACAGCTAAGTTTGTATTTATTTTAACTAGGTAGAATAGTTAGTAAATAGTTATTAACTATTTACTAGCTACCCAGTTAAAATAAATAAAAATTTACCTGTAAAATAAAACCTAACCTGTCTTACACTAACACCTAACCTTAAACTACAATTAAATAAATTACATTTATTAAATACAATTAACTAAATTATAAAAAAAATAAACACTAAATTACACAAAATAAAAAAGAAATGATCAAATATTTGAACTAATTACACCTAATCTAATAGCCCTATAAAAATAAAAAAAGCCCCCTAAAATAAAAAAAAACCCATAGCCTAAACTAAACTGCCAATAGCTCTTAAAAGGGTCTTTTGCAGGGCATTGCGCCAAAGAAATCAGCTCTTTTACCTGTAAAAAAATACAAACACCCCCCCAGCAGTACAACCCACCACCCACACAACCAAACCCCCCAAATAAAAACCTAATTAATTACATTAAAGTTAGTGGGTGTTAGGGTTAGACTTAGGGTTAGGTTTAGGGGTTAATAACTTTAGTATAGTGGCGGTGATGTTGGGGGCAGCAGATTAAGGGTTAATAAATGTAGGTAGGTAGCGATGACATTGAGGGCGGCAGATTAGGGGTTAATAATTTTTAACTCGTTTTTATTATGTAGGAGTGTGGTGGTTTAGGGGTTGATATGTTTATTATAGTGGCAGCGATGTCCGGAGCGGCAGATTAGGGGTTAATAATTTTATTTTAGTGTTTGTGATGCGGGAGGGCCTCAGTTTAGAGGTTAATAGGTAGTTTATGGGTGTTAGTGTACTTTGTAACACTTTAGTTATGAGTTTTATGCTACAGCTTTGTAGCGCAAAACCCATAACTACTGACTTCCAGGTGGCGGTACAGATCTTGTAGTTTTAGGCTGTACAGCTCACTTTTTGGCCGGACAGGCAAACTCGTAATACCGGCGCTATGGAAGTCCCATTGATAAAGGACTTTTTAAAAGCTGCGGTAGTTACGTTGCGTTACGGCCAAAAAAGTGTGCGGTGCACCTATACCTGCAAAACTCATAATACCAGCAGTAGTGAAAAAGAGTCTTAATGCTGCTTTTTCACTCATACCGCCAAACTCGTAATCTAGCCATATGAAAACTTATGTTAAAAGTGTTTTTGTTTTTCTGATTTACTAAAAACTGGTAAAGGTTCTCAATCCAAACTGCTTGATTAGCTAAAGTGGGGCAAATTCATACAAACATTTTAGAAAAACATGATTTACATTACTATGAAAAGAAAGAAAGAAACAAGAATCTCTGGGGACTTTTTTTAATCAGACTGTAATAGTACAATTCCTTCCTCAGAGACTGCATCCACTTATTCACTGTATCCACTAGATGTCATTGCTTTACAGTTTATTTCACAGGTACTAAGATTTACTCAGAAAACACAAGCTTTACTAAAAATAGCAATTATAATACAATTACCTTTGATATGTTAATAAATAATGTTCTCCTTAAAACAAGTATCATTGTACCTGTAAAATAGATATCCAACATTTAAAAAAAATATTAATAATCTTCCACCAAGGTCCATTAAACACAAAGACAAAAACACAGTGAAGACGTAAACAAAAAAAAATAGAATAAAATGATAAACAAGACAACCTTGTCCTCTCTGACATAGGGAGACACGACAACAGGATGAGATACTTTACACACACGATTGTGTCCATGCTGAGCCACGGTTTACGTGAAAAATCTCTAGAGCACCGCAGCTCCTCATTCAGTCAGTAAAATTACCACAACAAAGTCTGTTCTGTCCAACAAAATTATTTTAACATTACACAAAAAAGGTGCAAATATTTAACAATTACACATATTTACAGAGCCCCTTTTGCAAAGCTGTTTCCTAATAGTTGGGGTTATAATTATAATTCAGAATCAATTTTGATGTCAATGGGATGGATGAGCAGCAATTAGGAGTTAGTCTTGAGAAGAATGTTCATGCAGAGGTTCCAGGCAGTAAATGCTTAGTGCAGTGAGCCTATGTTTAAATAGTTAAAACAACTGTTTTTGTGATTCAGACAGAGCATACAATTAAAAAAAAACTTTACAGTTTACTCCTTTTATAAAATGTGTTCCTATTATATTGTTGGTTAAAGAGATACCTAGGTAGGTGTCTGTAGCACTGCATGGCAGGAAATATTGCTGCCATCTAGTGCTCTTGCAAATGGATAACATGCCTCAAAAACTGCAGCCATATAATGCTCCAGACACGTGTACGCTCCTGAGCTTACGCCCATGCTTTTCAATAAAAATGTGACAATAGAAGCAAATAAGACAGTTTTTTTTAAATTGCATGCTCTATCTAAACAATGAAAGAAAAATATTGGGTTTCATATTTCTTTAAAGTGTCCTAGTCAATGGTAGGGATTAATAAATGTTAGCAACAGGTTCTCTAACTTCCAAGTCTAAGTGTATGTAACAATCCGTATACCTCATGCGCAGTTAATGCAAACCCACCCACCCACTGGTTCTTGTGAACCTTGGAAATTTTAGGAACAGTTTCTTAAGAACTGGTGAGAAGTGTCAGAATCCCACCTCCAGTCCTGGTAGAAAAGGGGTGGAGATGTAGGCCCCAATTTATCAGTGCGGATCAGGTCCGACATACCTCGCTGAATACGGCGAGCAATACGCTCGCCGTATTCAGCATTGTACCAGCAGCTCACAAGAGCTGCTGGTGCAACGCCGCCCCCTGCAGACTCGCGGCCAATATGTCGCCAGCAGGGGGGTGTCAATCAACCCGATCATACTCGATCGGGTTGATTTCCAGAGATGTCTGTCTTGACCGCTGCTTCATAACTGCTGTTTCTGGCTCGCCTGCAGGCTTGCCTGAAACACGGGGCATCAAGCTCCATTCGGAGCTTGATAAATATGCCCCATAGAAGTTTATTAGGTCAAAATATACTGTGGCTGTATTTACTGCCTTATTGGCTTCTCAAATTTCCTCATCTACTTTAGTTTAAGACACTGTTTACATACTCCTGCATTCCATTCTACCAGCATGCTAAAAACTTGTCAGGTAGCAATTTTTAAAATAGTCTTTTCTCTATATTTTCGAGTATTCCAAAACATTTTTGATTAATCCTATTGTGTTGTGCATGGGCAACCAACTTTGAAGTGGCTACAGACACCATTAGAGAGTTATATAGCTGAATATATGGTCTAAATCCGAGGTTTCAGACTCAAATTACCTGGGATCCACTGGACAAGTTTTCTTCTTCCATAGGGGCAGCTTGCAAAATTTCAAACTTCAAAAACAAAATTACTTTGCGGAAAGCAGGCTCGCATATGCGAACCAGCCCTGCAAGGGCTCTGGAACAGCTTTCGCTGCTTGGTACATGGAGCCCAAATTATTATTTTTTTTAATAAGAAAAAACACAATTTTTATTCAACTATTTGGAAAAGAACTTAAAGGGAACGTGTACAGTAAAATGACTTTCACCTTAATGTATTTCCAATTGTTTGTTCTACCAGTTGCAGAGTATAAAATGTATGACCTAGAAATAGCAATTAAACCCTTTTCCTATAACTTGAAATCTTAATATGGCTAAAACTAAATCACCTATACTTCAAAGGGTTAAATAGATATGCTGCAGAAATGAGGAAATAGCACTAAAAGCAATTAGGGAATGACCACTGCTAAATATTTTTAATAGTTTATATTTAAAATTAAACACAATAACATAAATCTTAACAGCACAAAAAAATCTCTCTTAAAATATCACACATATATGAACATTGTACACAATTGCTACTTATACCATCTCTGGTTAAACTATAATTATATAGCATTGCAAAAAAATTGTATTAACAGATAATAAAAGAAGGTTTCTGTTTATTTTAATGTATTTATGTTGTGTTTTGTGCAACTTTTATTTTATGAACACAAACAATAGATAGCAGAGCTCGAGTAAAGCTTAATTTATTAACGCATGGAAAAAATAAAAAGTTAAAAAATACTACATGCAAGTAGAAAACCAGTGATTTTGGCTCACGCCTTCTTCCATGGCCTATAGTCGTTATACACGTTTGCATATCTATGTACTCTTAGACTGTTCCTGATTTGTTCACTTGAACCAAAGACTTTTACAAGCTGTTATTTTATCCCTGACCCTTTACACAAGGTTTTCAGTTGCGCTTACCCAACACACTTTTAACTTGTAATACGTGCGCAAATTAACATGCCCACAATATTTCAATATTGCAAGCATGCTAATGTTAGTGGGCCACTTGTAATCTAGCCCAAAGGTATTGAACACCCAAGTTATTGATATAGGCCCATTTTGGTATATTTCATGCTACCATTTTGCCACCAAATGTAATCATATATTAAAAAAAAAGGTTAATTTTGAGTTTCTCACTGAAATTATTTACATACAGCTTGTGCAGTCATTACACAAATAGTTGTAAAACCTTCTCTGGGATCCTTTGTGTGCAGAAATAGCAGACATTTATGGCTTTGCTATTGCTTTTTGGTAATTAAAAGGCCACTAATTGCAGCTACCCACCACACTTCTGAACTTCCCAGCTGTGAAGGGTTTAACTAGTTAGTTGGTAAGGATAATAGTATTGTAATGTAGGGATTACCCTCCCACCTGACAATTTTCACCTCCCTAATCCCTAATTTATGCCTCCCAAACAGCTCTTTTCACCCAACCCACACTCCTCACCATAATCCTAGGCAGACAGTCTGTCAGTATGCATTTTTTTGTTTTTTGTGTCTGCAGTGTATGGATCCCACCTCAACCTTCACACCTCCCTGATCCCTCCCAAACAGCTCTCAAATCCTCATGCTCCCACTAGTAGCATCCATTTTATGTACTGGCAGCTGTCTGCTAGTACCCAGTTTATAGTATTTCTTTGTTTAATTTTTTAATATTTTTCTGTGGTTTAGGGATCCCCCCTCTCCAAATTCCCCCTCTCTGGGATCATTTTATAGGACTCCAATGTATCTTTCTTTGTAGTATAGTGACTATTTTATCCCTCTCCCTTTCAAATGTTATTCCCGTAGTGTAGAGTCCCACCCCTCCCTCCCCTGCCCCCCCCCCCGCTGGGCTGCCCACCCACCTTCCACCGTCCCTCCCACACCTCCCACCAGCACCAATCGATGATCGTTACAGAGAGTGACACAGACCATGTCACTGTCTGTAACAATCTGGTATTCCGGCTTCATATGAAAATGGAGCATTGATCATGCTCTATTAAAATATGAAGGCAGAAACTGGTAGCCCACAAACATCATTATGGACATAGATCTATGTAATGCAGTATGTTGGGCTATGTACCACATGACATAGACCTACATACATTTGGGCAAAGGGGTTAAAATTAAAATTGGTTGATCTTACAGGGTAATCAATCCTTATTTTATCACTTTCTATACACTCACATGCTTCCTTATGTTATCTCTGTCTGTATTCTAAAGCTCAATATTTAGATAAAACAATTAAACATTAACATTTTATAACTTATCTATCCTACCTCCCACTGGGAGTATAATTCTGCTGACTATATTTACATAGATTTTTATAGCCAATACTTAAGTATTGAACTTTGCAGTATAGGTGTGGATACCATAGGCAAAACCAGGTATTTCAAATGTCAAAATAAAGGTAATGGAGTTATTTGTAAACAATTTAATACACTCCAACAGGTTTGGATTTTTGTTATGAAATGCTTCAAAAAGGAACGCTATAAAAAACAAACAAAAAAAACTACTTTTCCAGATGTTGTAAATATGTTCACTCGATCTGCACTTAAAAATATGACGTTCTTCCAACGTTAGCAGCAGGGGGGGGGCGTTGCACTAGCAGCTCTTGTGAGCTGCTGGTGCAATGTTAAATGCGGAGAGCGTATTGCTCTCCGCATTTAGAGAGGTCTTGCGGACCTGATCCGCACTGTCGGATCAGGTCCGCAAGACCTATGATAAATAGGGGCCAATGAGTAAATTATGTTGTAACTAGAGTGACATTCATAATATCTTGTTAGAGGTAAAATGATAAACTACTTGTTAGATAACCGCAAGTACTATGTCTTTAAATAGTTTGAAACAATTGCTTGACATTAGCTATCAGCTTGGTTAATATAGATTGCGTCTGCACAGTAATCCACTTTATGTACTAAGTGTACTGAGTAAATACTGTCTAGAATAGTTTTTTATTTTTTATTTTTGTTATTATGGTAATCTGTCAGCACAGACCACATTGAGAGAGTATATTGTTAGAGAGAAAAAAAGCTGCAGTATTTTTCGGTATGTGCTATGACTTTAAATTACTCAGCGACAGCGTTAGCTAACAGTTAGATAAATGCAAATTACGTCAACACAGTAACCCCCACCTTGTTGTACTAGTAATACCATAAAGCTACCCCTTAATATTGTTATTTCTATTGACGATTTTCATGATTTTCATGTCATTTTAAACTAGTTCAACGTTATTTTAAAGTAATAATTATCAACAGTCGGAGGGCAAGTTAAAATATAGTTACAAATCTTTAATGTTTAACGTTGGGGTCAATCACTATCCTTTAGAAAAATGTACTAAATGATTTATCTACAAAAATCTTTACAGACGTTAATGGGGATTTTCTGTAGAAAAGCATTAGATACGTTTTTCTTAAGGATGTGATTGACCCCTATGCCACCCATTTGGAGAGTTTAACATACACTGCATTTTCTAAACTCGGATTTATTTGATAACCATTTATTTTCAATCTTCATGTCTCTTGTATATTTCCAGGTAAGCTGCATGTGTAAATATGGATTACTTTTAAATATTATAGCTGGTTTCTCTGTTATTATATTACTCTTATCGGTTTTTAAAATATTGCAATGTTTTTCTACATTCTGCCTCAATTGTACAGTAATATAATACAATAGAGTTATTGCAATTTCATGTGACTGCTAAGACACAATTTTAATTAAAATCTATCCATACCTATTATATATCCATACATATTATATATCAATACCTACTATTGAGCCCTATTCCCATGCATTAGAATTTCATTATAAAAATAAATAAGCTCAGGAGATTTGTTTGCATCATTATTATTAGCCTTTCTATGCAATAGAAGAGTTGCATTTAAGTTAGGGAAAGTTATGGAAAGTACTTCAATTAGGTCAATAATATTACAGGAAAATCTAATTTAAAAATGGAAGATAATAGACTTTGGATTTTCAAAGACCATCACAGAATTAAAATATACACGGCCTGAGTGAAAGTAGAGCATAATGGATAATGAATTCAGTGTCAGATGACAGCCTAATTGCCTAATAGGTTTGAAAGTAGAGGTATTCACTTAACCAATAGTAGTACTTAATATGTGTAATTGACATTTGCATATAATTTTAAGTAATTTTGTAATTAACATTAATTTAAATGTCCAAACACTACATAGCAGTCATATATTCTGTAATTAAATTATATATTTTTTATTTTTTATTATTATTATGTTTCTAACAAAAATCAGGAAAAACAATTGTGTTTATTGAGCTGGGAACTAAACATGTAAAAAAATAAATAAATAACTGAATAAAAGCTGAAAAAGTTATTCTGTGCAAAAGAAGCTAAACTGGGTTTTCAAGAACTATACTTTTCAAAAAATGATTAAGTATCAAATGTATTTTATGATGATTTGGAAACTGCTGTCAAATTGTCCTCCTGCTAGTTAGGTATACAAGTTGATAAGACGTTGACCGTGATTAATGTAGCATCTTTGTTATAAAGTAATTGGAGTCACTTCCAGTTTGAAAAACAATGAAAATCCATGTAAGGCACTTCATACAGATTCTAATTCATTTGAATAGGGGCCAGTAAGTTTAATGCATGTAGGGATTCATTTTGAATTAATTTGCAATAATTTTTTTGTTGATCAAACGCATTTTACCAAAACAATCAAACATCTATGGTATTTGCTCACTAACTAATTAAAGGGATAGTCTTGTCAAAATAAAAATTTCATGATTCAGATTAAGCATTTGATTTTAAGCAACTTTCTAGTTTACTCCTATTATCAATTTTTCTTCTTTCTCTTGGGCCTCTATTTATCATTGGTCTTGCGGACCTGATCCGGCAGTGCGGATCAAGTCCGCAAGACCTCGCTAAATGTGGAGAGCAATACGCTCTCCGCATTTAACATTGCACCAGCAGCTCACAAGAGCTGCTGGTGCAACGTCGCCCCCTGCTGACTCGCAGGGAGGTGTCAATCAACCTGATCGTACTCGATCGGGTTGATTTCCGGCGATTCCTGTCCGCCTGCTCAGAGCAGGCGTTCAGGGTTATGGAGCCCGCTGCTTCATAACTTGTGTTTCAGAAACACGGCCCTTCAAGCTCCGTATGGAGCTTGATAAATAAGGGCCTTGGTATCTTTATTTGAATGTAAGCTTCAAGTTGGCACCTTGATAGCGCTTGCTGATTGGTGGCTACATCTATACCAAAAATGGTCTGGCTCCTGTGCTTACATTCCTGCTTTTTCAAATATAGATACAAAGAGAAAGAAGAACCATTGATAATAGGAGTAAATTAGAAAATTGCTTAAAATTGCTGCTCTATCTGAATCATGAAAGTTTAATTTTGATTAGACTATTCCTTTAAACTGTAGCCTTGTGCTGATTTTTTTTTTGCACTTCTTTCTGAGAAAACCTGAGGCCAAATTACAAGCCAAACACAAAAAAATCCATACTACTTGCATGTTTGCACTGGTATTGCAATTTAATAGTTAGTATTTATAATGCAGGATTTAATATGGTGCACACAACTATATTCATGTTGATACAATGGATTCATTAATGTCCCTGAGGTAATAGATTTCTATCAGGACCCAGAATCAAATTATTCATGTTGGATAATGTAATTGCACAACGTTGTTCTAGTGCAAAACTTCTTATCAGGTAATGGAGTAGTTCCTTTATTTATTTATTTATTTAAATACATGTTCATGTTAGACTTGACACATATACTGTACATATACTGTACACACATGCACACGTAACATGTGCCCTTGACCCTTTCCTTCCATCACTACTTTCCCGGTACCACAATCCTTTTTTTTTTTTTTTAACCCTTTTGTTTTCGATTTTATTAAGCCTTAGGGGCCGAATTATCATTGAGCGAGCAGACATGTGGAGCATGTCCGCTGCACATCGATAAATGCTGACAGCATACGCTGTCATCATTTATCATTACACAAGCAGTTCTTGTGAACTGCTGGTGCAATGCCGCCCCCTGCAGATTCACGGCCAATCGGCCGCTAGCAGGGGGTGTCAATCAACCTAATCGTATAAGATCGGGTTGATTTCTGGTGATGTCTGTCTGCCTCCTCAGAGCAGGCGGACAGGTTATGGAGCATCGGTCTTTAGACCGCTGCTTCATAACTTGAGTTTCCGGCGAGCCTGAAGGCTCACCAGAAACACAGGGCATCATACGGAGCTTGATAGATATGCCCCTTAGTGTCATCTAAATTCATTTATTTATGCAGCACCTTAAGTTATATTTGAAAGCAAAATAGCAAGCGATAATAGCTAATATAAAGTCTTCAAAAGCGTTAAAAGAGAAATATTTTGGATTGTGTACAAAACTCTCAGAGACATAAAAGTCAGTATTAAACCTATGCTGAAAGTTTCTATACTGGAGTCGACGCTATTGAATAGCCTAAGTAAACACAGCCAGCAGAAGAAATTACACTCTCAATGGAGTGCAGGATAGTTAAGTAATAAAATAATAATTTTCCATTGTTCTCTCTAAGTATTGAACTTTGGTTTTTAAGACAAATATAATATAAGGAAGCAAGTGTGTGTACACAAAGTGATAACATAATGAGATATGATATTACCGGAAACTCAACCCATTGTAATAGGCTGTGGTTATTAAGCACAAAACCAGCTACTTCATATTCACAAATAAACCTGAAAATGCAATTTCTCATACATTTTATTCTCTGCAGCTGGTATAACAAGTCATTGAAAATACATTACTATAAAAACTATTTTACAGTGTACTGTCCCTTTAAACATACCTGATTAAGGTTGAACATGCAATTTTAAACAACTTTCCAGTTTACTTTGTTCTATTGGTATCCTTTGTTGAAGAGCATACCTAGCTAGGCATGCATTTTCTCAGAGCCCTATATGGTAGCTTTGTTTGTAAAAAAAATGTTTTATTTTTTTTTATAATGGTTGCTAAACAGTAGAGGGATAGGTCAGTGTAAAGCATTATAAATATTAAATAAATATATTGTTGCAATCCCTGCTGCCATATAGTGCTTAGGAAATGTGCATGACTCTGTGAGAATCATGTTTAGTTTAGTTTTGACTTTCACTAATGACTTGCAATACAAGTGCAATTAGTGGGCTACACCAGCTTGCACTTGCTATTGCAAGTATAGGGCACATAACAAGTGTTTTGGGTAAATTAAAATCCAACAATTTAACCAAGAGTTTGCAATATCAGATCTAGCCCAGGACCAAACGCAAAATAACATGCTCGGCTAGTAAATCTAGCCTTTGAATTTTTCCAAGTCAAAATTACGTTTTATAATTTAGTATAACATTGTAAATACTGTTGAAAGCACTGCTGTAATTTAGTGCTTGCGAAATATACCTACTGAGCCCATCTCAGTGCTAGAGTACAAGTGGGGCAGTGGTTTGAGCTCACGTTCGACCGTTAAAGCCAATTTAATTTTTTTTTTTGTGCTCTCCGATTCACTCTTGTATTACTAGTTGAAAGTAAAACGTTTGCACAAAATCGCAAATTCCCCATTGACTTCAATGGAGGCGAAAAAGTTGAAAAAACCTAACACCCACAAGTCGCTCAAACACGATCAAGCTTATTTAAAAGCGCAACATAAGAAGATAATATTGTATATTTCATAATACAATGTTCAGCACATAGCAGAATATGTTCATTTTATTCTTAGATATTTAAATATATATATGACTGACATTTGCACAAATATTTATTTACACCTATATATATATATATATATATATATATATATATATATATATATATATATATATATATATATATATATAAATATATATATAGCAAACTCCTAGAAGTGAATCCACCCTCCTGGGTCATCTGCCTGGGTGCAAAAATTGAGTAAATATGAAACAAATGAATGCCCTCTCAGGACTTCTTTGTAGTGAGTCAAAAAAAACTAAATTTATTGACGTTTCTGGTTCACCCAGAACCCTTCATCAGAATAAAAAAAGTGCAACATTTCACTCTTAAATAGTGTATCACAAAATATTAGTAAAAACAAACAAACCAGCTGTGTGTATAAATTGTGTCCCTCTGTGTATCTCCAGGTGTTCCACTGAAACCAGAAGTGTTCTTACTTCCGGTTTTCCGGTTTTCTGATATAAATATATATAATTTTATTTCAAAACATACATTGCATGCAAACCGCATTTAACAAAAAGATTAATAGTCATCATAGTGCAATTAATCTGCTTCTATTATATGTATTTGGTATACTTGCTCAAATCACCCTAATGCCTCCCTCATCACAACCAGTGTTTAGATATTGTTGTTGGAACACATGCATGCGTTCCACCAAACCGGAAGTGATGTCACTTCCGGTTACAAACGGTTTTAAAGTAAAATAATCGTTTCACAAAGTAACTTGTATAGATACATGATCAAGGTTGAATATACCTCTAATATCTACATAGTATGTCAGTGCAGAATGAATGTGTTATGTTAGATAGTGTGCCAAATGCAACCACTTAAACAGATCATTCTTAACCATCTAATTCTATATAACATCTCTGCTATATGGGTTGTCATGGTTACCCCACAAGTTGACATATCCAAATACATGATAAAGGTTGAATATACATCCAATTCTTAAATAGGGTATAAGTGCAAACTAATTGTGTCATGTTAAATAGTGTGCCAAATACAAATAATAAACATATCATTATTTTTACAAGTTAAAACAAAAATCCCTGCTATATAGGTTGTCATAGTTACCCTGCAGGCTGAGTGTATATGTAAATATGCAACTATTATGTTGCACACTAAGTTCTATGTAGTGAGTGCAGAAACAGATATAAACCAAACTTTTAACTAAAAGCATATTCTACTAGATTGATGAATACATAGTAAGAAATTCTTGCTCTATTTTCTTTCTTATAAACTGTAAAAAAAAAAAAGAGAATAAAAAAAAATAAAAAAATATATATATATCAGACTGGCCAGAGTACTGGGTTTTGAAATTACTCCCCCTTTTTTTATCATCATGTGAGGGTCTTAATAACAACATATCCCATTATACTCATTTCCAGCTGTATTAAACAATTATTTTACAGCCATCATTGTCATCATGCTTGTGACTAGGCATAAATTAAACAGAGAAGGAACTTAAACTATCAATATTTAAAAACAATTTGAGTATCTGTACGGTAAATCCTTAACACCTTAAACCACACCATGTAATATGACTTCATATAATCAGACATCACTTATTGAGAAATCACACAGTCACAAAGTCCAACAAACGGGCTACTAGGGGACACTGACATGAATGGTGACCTGTACTCTTAAAGGGGTAGAGGAATAAACTGGGTCCAATAATGTTAGACCCTAATTAAGCTTGCCCTAACAGACAAGGATCAAAAAGACCTGCATACCTGAAGGTGTGCCATCAGCCATACATCCTGCTGTATCTACCCGTTCTGAGACATTGCACCCCAGGTATGTTTCTAGTGCCATCTCCTAGATAATTGCCTTATAGTCCGATATGGAGATGAGACCCAGGGGATGTATTGTTCCCAAACGGAAGATCCATTTTGCCTCAAGTCTAAGGAGCATCATGTCTTGGTCCCCTCCTCTGTCAAGTTTAGGGACGTGGTCAATAAGTATGATTCTGATCAATGCTACAGAATGTGATTTTTTTCAAACAGTGGCGTGCCACCGATTGGTCCGAGTGTCCCGTATCCAAGGCTTGCCTAATGGCTAGCCGATGATTAGCCATTCTCTCTTTGATAGTTCCTTTCATTTTGCCCACGTAATAAGAAGCACATGGACAGATTAGAAGATACACAACATGTGTTGTATTGCATGAGATGGAATGCCTGATAGTATAGATTTTAGTTTTGTGTGGATGATGAAATATTTTTTGTAGCTATTATTGAGTTACATGTAACACATCCTAGGCATTTATAGCATCCTTTGATGTTCACTCTCTGTGTTGGTTGGTAACATTGTTTAGGATTTGTCTTGACAAGGAGATCTCTAAGGTTGGTGCACAATTGACTGAGCACAATTGGGTGCTGCTCCATTTGTGAGTATTCATTTGACACTTAAAATGATTTATTCTGTACCTACTGTATCACGCTAGGAGGCGCCTTTATTTTGTGATTCCATTCGCAGAGAAAGTTTGGTCCCTAACTTATCTTGTGTAATGAAAATGGATGCATCTAAAAATGTATAGTGTGTTCCTCAACACTAATTTTGAATCTTACTGTGAAATCTGTATTGTTAAACTTATTGAACCACGTTTCTAGTGTGCTCCTAACCCCTCCAGATCAAAATGATGTCATCAATGAATCTTTTTTAAAAGATGATAGAGGGTTCATGGTATGACCATAGGTATTGGTTTTCAAATGCGGACATAATTGTATTAGCATAGGCCAGGGCCATATTAGAGCATATAGCCGTCCCTGCTACTTGTACATAATAACAATCCTCAAATCGAAAATATTTTCTCTTAAAGGGACAGTCTACACCAAAAATTTTCTTATTTAAAAAGATGGATAATCCCTTTATTACCCATGCCCCATTTATGCATAACCAACACAGTTATATTAATATACTTTTTACCTCTGTGATTACCTTGTATCTAAGCCTTTGCAGACAGCCTCATTATTTAAGTGCCTTTGACAGACATGCAGTGTAGTCAATCAGTGAAGACTCCTAAATAACTTCACGGGAGTGCGCACAATGTTATCTATATAACACATGTGAACTAGCACAGTCTAACTGTGAAAAACTTTCAAAATACTCTGAGCTAGGAGGCTGTTTTCAACTGTTTAGAAATCAGTTTGAGCCTAGCTAGGTTTATCTTTTCAAAAATACCACCAAGGGAACAAAGCAAATTTGATGATAAAAGTAAATTGGAAAGTTGTTTAAAATTGCATGCCCTATCTGAATCATGAAAGTTTAGTGTTAACTTTACTGTCCCTTGAAGGCATGATTCAATTAGGGATAATACAAATTTGATTGGTGGGCCACTATAGTCTTTAAAGTCTAAGAGGTGTTCTTTAACCGCTTTTAGTCCCTTATCATGGGGGATAATTGTGTATAGATTATTCACATCAAGACTGATAAGCAAATCTCCCTCCTGTATCTGAACTGTGGCTAGTTGCTTAATATGGTCATTTGTATCCAAAAGGAAAGACTTACACCTAGATTTAGAGTTTTTGCGGCCAAAGGGGTGCGTTAGCTACGCGTGGTTTTTTTCCTCCGCACCTTTTAAATAACGCTGGTTTTTAGAGTTCTCTGAAGGGCTGCGTTAGGCTCCAAAAAGGAAGCGTAGAGCATAATTTACCACCACTTCAACTCTCAATACCAGCGTTGCTTATGGTAGCGGCCAGCTTGAAAAACGTGCTCGTTTGAGCTGAAAAAAAACCTAACACCTGCAAAAAAGCAGCGTTCAGCTCCTAACGCAGCCCCATTGTTTCCTATGGGGAAACAGTTTCTAATCTGCACCTAACACCCTAACATGTACCCTGAGTCTAAACACCCCTAACCTTACACTTATTAACCCCTAATCTGCTGCCCCCCCTATCGCTGACCCCTGCCTTTTATTATTAACCCCTAATCTGCCGCTCTGTACACCGCCACAACATACATTATCCCTATGAACCCCTAATCTGCTGCCCCCAACGTCGCCGACACCTACATTATATTTATTAACCCCTAATCTGCCCCCCCAACATCGCTGCTACCTTACCTACACTTATTAACCCCTAATCTTCCGACTGGAGCTCGCCGCCACTATAATAAATGTATTAACCCCTAAACCGCCTCACTCCCGCCTCGCAAACCCTATAATAAATTTTATTAACCCCTAATCTGCCCTCACTAACATCGCCGACACCTAACTTCAATTATTAACTCCTAATCTGCTGACCGGACCTCACCGCTACTATACTAAATGTATTAACCCCTAAAGCTAAGTCTAACCCTTACCCTAACACCCCCCTAAATTAAATATAATTTAAATCTAACGAAATAAATTATTTATTATTAAATAAATTAATCCTATTTAAAGCTAAATACTTACCTGTAAAATAAACCCTAATATAGCTACAATATAACGAATAATTATATTGTAGCTATTTTAGGATTTATATTTATTTTACAGGCAACTTTGTATTTATTTTAACTAGGTACAATAGCTATTAAATAGTTATTAACTATTTAATAGCTACCTAATAAAAATAATTACAAAATTACCTGTAAAATAAATCCTAACCTAGGTTACAATTAAACCTAACACTACACTATCAATAAATTAATTAAATAAACTACCTACAATTACCTACAATTAAATCAACTAAACTAAATTACAAAAAAAAAAAACACTAAATTACAACAAAAAAAACACTAAATTACAAAAAATAAAAAAGATTACAAGAATTTTAAACTAATTACACCTACTCTAAGCCCCCTAAAAAAATAACAAAGCCCCCAAAATAAAAAAATGCCCTACCCTAATCTAAAATAAAAAGTTAACAGCTCTATTACCTTACCAGCCCTTAAAAGGGCCTTTTGCGGGGCATGCCCCAAAGAAATCAGATATTTTGCCTGAAAAAAAACATACAATACCCCCCCAACATTACAACCCACCACCCACATACCCCTAATCTAACCCACCCAAACCCCCCTTAAAAAACCTAACACTAAGCCCCTGAAGATCTCCCTACCTGGTATTCACCCAGCCGGGTATCACCGATCCATCCAGAAGAGGGTCCGAAGTCTTCATCCTATCCGGCAAGAACAGGTCCTCCAGAGGGTCCAAAGTCTTAATCCAGGTGGCATCTTCTATCTTCTTCCATCCGGAGCGGAGCGGGTCCATCTTGAAGAAGCTGACGTGGAGCCATCCTTCCTCACCGACTAACTAACAACGAATGAAGGGTCCTTTAAATGACGTCATCCAAGATGGCGTCCCTCGAATTCCGATTGGCTGATAGGATTCTATCAGCCAATCGGAATTAAGGTAGGAAAAATCTGATTGGCTGATTGAATCAGCCAATCAGATTGAAGTTCAATCCGATTGGCTGATTGGATCAGCCAATCAGATTGAGCTCACATTCTATTGGCTGATCGGAACAGCCAATAGAATGTGAGCTCAATCTGATTGGCTGATTGGATCAGCCAATCAGATTGAACTTGAATCTGATTGGCTGATTCAATCAGCCAATCAGATTTTTCCTACCTTAATTCCGATTGGCTGATAGAATCCTATCAGCTAATCGGAATTCGAGGGACGCCGTCTTGGATGAAGTCATTTAAAGGAACCTTCATTCGTCGTTAGTCCATCAGTGAGGAAGGATGGCTCCGTGTCGGCTGCTTCAAGATGGACCCGCTCCGCTCTGGATGGAAGAAGATAGAAGATGCCGCCTGGATGAAGACTTTGGACCCTCTGGAGGACCTCTTCTTGCCAGATAGGATGAAGACTTCGGACCCTCCGGAGGACCTCTTCTTGCCGGATAGGATGAAGACTTCGGACCCTCTTCTGGACGGATCGGTGATACCCGGCTGGGTGAATACAAGGTAGGGAGATCTTCAGGGGCTTAGTGTTAGGTTTTTTAAGGGGGGTTTGGGTGGGTTAGATTAGGGGTATCTGTGTGGTGGGTTGTAATGTTGGGGGGGTATTGTAGGTTTTTTTTCAGGCAAAAGAGCAGATTTCTTTGGGGCATGCCCCCCAAAAGGCCATTTTAAGGGCTGGTAAGGTAATAGAGCTGTTAACTTTTTATTTTAGAATAGGGTAGGGCATTTTTATATTTTTGGGGGCATTGTTATTTTTTTAGGGAGCTTAGAGTAGGTGTAATTAGTTTAAAATTCTTGTAATCTTTTATTATTTTTTTGTAATTTAGTGGGGGGGGTTGTAATTTAGTGGGTTTTTTTGTAATTTTGTTTAGTTGATTTAATTGTAGGTAGTTTATTTAATTAATTTATTGATAGTGTAGTGTTAGGTTTAATTGTAACTTAGGTTAGGATTTATTTTACAGGTAATTTTGTAATTATTTTAACTAGGTAGCTATTAAATAGTTAATAACTATTTAATAGCTATTGTACCTAGTTAAAATAAATACAAAGTTGGCTGTAAAATAAATATAAATCCTAAAATAGCTACAATATATTTATTCGTTATATTGTAGCTATATTAGGGTTTATTTTACAAGTAAGTATTTAGCTTTAAATAGGATTAATTTATTTAATAAGAAATAATTTATTTTGTTAGATTTAAATTATATTTAACTTAGGGGGTGTTAGGGTAAGGGTTAGACTTAGCTTTAGGGGTTAATACATTTATTATAGTAGCGGTGAGGTCCGGTCGGCAGATTAGGGGTTAATACTTGAAGTTAGGTGTCGGCGATGTTAGTGAGGGCAGATTAGGGGTTAATAAAATTTATTATAGGGTTTGCGAGGCGGGAGTGAGGCGGTTTAGGGGTTAATACATTTATTATAGTGGTGGTGAGGTCCGGTCAGCAGATTAGGGGTTAATAAGTATAGGTAAGGTTGGGGGGGCAGATTAGGGGTTAATAAATATTATGTAGGTGTCGGCGGTGTCCGGTCGGCAGATTAGGGGTTAAAAATTTTTATTAGAGTGGCGGCGAAGTGGGGGGGCCTCTCTTTAGGGGTACATAGGTAGTTTATGGGTGTTAGTGTACTTTATAGCACAGTAGTTAAGAGCTTTATAAACAGGCGTTAGCCCATAAAGCTCTTAACTCCTGACTTTTTTCTGCGGCTGGAGTTTTGTCGTTAGAGTTCTAACACTCACTTCAGCCAAGACTCTAAATACCAGCGTTAGGAAGATCCCATTGAAAAGATAGGATACGCAATTGGCGTAAGGGGACCTGCGGTATGGAAAAGTCGTGGCTGGAAAGTGAGCGTTAGACCCTTTCCTGACTGACTCTAAATACCAGCTGGCGGTAAAAAGCAGTGTTAGGAGCCCTTAATGCTAGTTTTGACAGCTAGCGCAGAACTCTAAATCTAGGCAATAATGTTTTTGACCATTGGTTGCAATAGAGTATCTACATACTGGGCCACTGGTTGAAAAATGGAACCCCTAGCAGACACTATAGGTCTACCAGGGGGTTTGTGTAATGATTTATGGATTTTTGGAAATGTATATAAAATCGGGGTAACTGGGCAATCTGTAATACAAAAATCTTTAATCTGTTCATTAATATATCCCTGTGTGTATCCTAACCAAATTATATCATCTATCTCATTTTTGTAGTGGAATGTTGGGTCAAAAGTTAACCTCTTATATGTCGATGTATCTGATAGTTAAAGGACAATATCCTTATGGTAATCCATGTAGTCCATGAGGACTATAGCCCCTCCCTTGTCCACTGGTCAAATGACCAGTGTTGGGTCTGACTGTAATGATTTGATAGCTTTTTGTTCATCTATAGAAAGATTATTTTTCCATTTGGATGCTATCCGTTCTGTTTCCAAGTCCTGTGTGATTAGTCTAATAAATGTTTTAATGGTGGGACTACAATTAGTAGGTTCAAAGCTGCTAGGCTTCTTGCACTTAGTTAAAGTAGTACTAGGGGTAGCTGGAAAAAGAGTGAAAAGGCTCTTTAATTTTGAGTATTCTTTAATATTGAAAGATATCAATCTTAAGATCTAATTCTGAGATTCCCTGATGGGGAATAAATGATAGACCTTTTGTCAGGATTCCATTTCATGTTTTACTTCTCTCACTTCTCATCACATGGTTCTCTCACTTTCACATTACTTAAGGCTCCACCTGTCAGCAAACAGGTGCTTAGTTATTTTCATTAGCAGGAGTAACAGCTTACACACAGTCTCTGAGCTGCATTGATTTTCTCAAACTAACTGCTTTCACAAAGGACTGTTTGCTTGGATTACACAGGACTACTTTTTACAAGGATTACATCCCCTGAAATATCCTGTTTGCATCCTTGGACTTACAGCTAAGTTACCTCTTAACTTTATTCCATGCATACTATTAGAGAACTTAGCTGCTGAATTGTTATTGTACACTTACAGCATCACTCTTAATTTAACCGGAGCTGACAGCCGCTGCAGTTTTCTAAAATACTCTGCACACTATTTCATACAGGGGAATCACTCTCTCCTTTCTAACTTCATAATATATATGCTGCATTAAGAACAAGACACTCTGAGCTCCAACATAACAAGCTTGAACTGAAGCAGTTCTAACTATTTCAAAAATAAAAACTGTTACTTTGTTTTGCAACCGCAAGTCCGGGCATGTTGCCAAATTCCTCTCTTACTCTGCAACAACTGCTCTCAATAAACTCCACTACAAAGTAGCAGCTACAAGACAACTGAAGCTTTCTCTATGACTTGTCAAAAGTATATCTCTTGCAAAACAAGCTTACTTCTTACAAGGATTAACCCAACTCTCTCCTGCATTACATGTTTATTTAATGTAAGCATAAAAAAGAAATTTTGTTTTTCTCAAGTTCTTTAATTTTGAAGCATAACTTTCTTCTATCATTTTTTCATTATTTTTTCCATACTGTGCCAGTCTAACAGTATTGGAAATATTGTGCTTAGAAGGATTCATGTTGTGATAGTACTAACAGCATTGAACCTCTAACTTATTATTAATTCACCACAGGTTTACTGGTCTATGCTCACCTAAATAGCATAAAAACCCTGGTGATACAAAACAATATTTTGATCTGCAGTTGCGTTCCACTTACATAGTTGAAATAGACTTTACATAATAACTAAGCCTCACAATGGAACCAGCAGATCTCCCAACAATAGTTTATAACCTTTCTAAACGAGTGGATGAACTTAACCAGGGTCTCAGGGATTTAAAAGTAGAGAATGAGACCCTTAGGAAGGTTATTCAAGATACAGTTTCTAGCAAACCTGTTCCTGCACAGCCTGTTACTGAACCAATCATTGCTCCGCCAGATTTATTCCATGGTGACAGACGTCAGTATCGTCAATTCAGAAATGCTTGTGTACTAACATTTAGTCTGAAACCTGTCACATATCCTAATGACAGGACTAAGGTGTTGAGCATGAATATTTATCTACGCGGGGAACCCCGCATCTGGGCAGATACTTTGTTTGAGTCAAACAGCCCTCTTCTATCCTCTTTACAGTCCTTCCTTGCTGTTATGGATGAGTTATATTCAGATTCCAACCTCCAACATAAAGCGGATGATAAACTGAGGAAGTTAAAACAAGGCAACCGACCAGTCGAGACCTATATCACTGAATTTAAACAACAAGCTATTGATTCCCAATGGAATGCAGTTGCTCTTAAAAGTCAATTTAGATTAGGTCTGTCTGATCAGGTGAAAGATGAACTTGCTCGTATAGATATCCCAGACTCTTTGGAAGCATTTATGAGATTGGTTATGCGGATTGATAGGAGATTAAGAGAAAGAAAGACGGAACGCCAGCACAGAGAGCCCTCCTATAAAAGGCCTACTCACCCCATTCAAACAACTTCCACTGCTCATTCTTCTAGCAGTGCTCCAGAGGCTATGGAGATTGGCTTCATTCGAGGCCCCCTCACTTCTGAAGAAAGATTCAGATGTAAATCCAAGGGTCTTTGCATGTATTGCGGTTCCGCTGCTCACTCTGTTCAGGATTGTCCATCTCTACTCAAGAACAAGAACCGTAAGTCATTTTCTAGTTTGACTTCTCTATTGGTATATGACAAACCCATTCACTGTATTCTACCCCTCTCTTTACAGTGGGACTGCAAACAACTGAAGAAAGAGGCCATAATTGACACAGGCGCACAAGGAAACTACATGGATGCTTCTATTGCATTAACAAATAAAATACCACTCATAAAAAAATTGTCTCCTGTTTTTATTCGAGTAGTGGATGGGTCTGAAATTTCTTCAGGACCTATAATTCAACATACCATCCCCATTCTGGTTACCACCTTCGACTCACATCAAGAATATATCATGTTTGATATTATCAGTTCTCCACTCTTCCCTATTGTCCTAGGTTTACAATGGCTTCAATTGCATGAACCAACAATAACTTGGAGTTCTCTTGACATCAAATTTAATTCTAAATACTGTCAACAAAGTTGCTTACATCCTACAACTCTTTTACATATTACTGAAGTGCCCAGTATCCCCAAAGCTTATGACAAATTTAAAGAATCTTCAGCAAAAAGGAGGCAGACAGCTTACCTCCTCATTGGTCCTACGACTGTCCTATTGACCTCAAACCAGGAACCACACCTCCATACGGCCATCTATACCCTCTCTGTCAACCAGAGTTGGACCATCTTAAAACCTATTTAGATGAAAACCTGAAAAAAAGGCTTTATTCGCCCCTCTGTTTAACCTGCTGCAGCTGGTTTCTTCTTTTTCAGAAACAAAGACAACTCACTTCGACCTATAATTGATTTTAGGGAGTTGAACAAAATAACCATCAAAAACCGGTATCCCTTACCACTTATCCCCGAACTTATCGAACGCCTTCAAGATGCAAATTTTTTTACCAAGCTTGATCTTAGAGGGGCTTATAATCTTGTTCGAATAAGAGAGGGTGATGAGTGGTTGACCGCATTCCGTACGAGATATGGTCTCTTTGAATATCTTGTAATGCCTTTCGGGCTTACTAATGCTCCGGCCACATTCCAGTTTTTTGTGAATGATGTTTTCCATGACCTTCTTGACATCTGCATTGTGGTATACCTGGACGACATCCTTATTTACTCAAAAACTCTAGAAGATCACGTGAAGCATGTTAGCTGGGTCTTGTCAAGACTGCAAGTGCATAGACTTTACGCTAAACTTGAGAAGTGTCTTTTCCACGTTACTAAAATTGATTTCCTGGGTTACAGTATAGGACCCAATGGCATCCAAATGCAAGAAAATAAGGTAGAAGCCGTGAGAAACTGGCCACAACCCACTAACAGAAAAGAATTACAACGCTTTTTAGGTTTCAGTAATTATTACCGCAAATTTATTAGGAACATCTCCCAAAAGATAAAACCTCTTTCTAGACTCACCAGCACCTGTGTACCATTCCGTTGGGATAAAGATGCCGATTAGGCCTTTCGCAACCTGAAGACCTCATTCACTACTGCACCTATCCTACAATTTCCAGATCTTTCCCTCCAATTCGTCCTCGAGGTCGACTCTTCAGATTTTTCTCTTGGCGCTATTCTCTCCCAAAGGAAAAGTCTTACACAACCACTTCATCCAGTAGCTTTCTATTCTAAGCTACTCTCTCCAGCCGAGATTAACTACTCCATCGGAGAAAAAAAACTTCTCGCAATTAAACGTGCTTTTGACACATGGAGACATCTTCTAGAGGGCACGGTACAACCTATCATAATCTATACAGATCATCGCAACCTGGAATTCCTGCAGAAAAATAAAACTCTGTCCAGTAGAAAAGTAAGATGGAACCTGTACTTTAGCAGGTTTAACTATCTTATAGTATACAGACCTGGATCTAAAAATGGGAAGGCTGACTCTCTCTCCAGGAGAGATCCCAGACCACCAAATTCTCAAGAAGTTACTTCCATCATACCTGCAGACAAATTCTTGGGCCTGATGCCTACACTTAAAACTCAACTCCTTACTGCTCTACAGTCAGATAACCAGAGATCCCATCTACATTTGACTCAAAATGATGATTTCTACTATCACGAGCTATATATCCCAGAATCTCTCAGGAATGACTTGATTAAACAACATCATGATCCTCCTTTGCTTGGACACTCTGGTATCAAAAGGACATTAGATCTCTTATCAAGACTTTATTGGTGGCCAAACATGTCTGACTCCGTCCATAATTATATACAACACTGTGATATCTGTATCACTTCTAAAAAGGATAGAAATAAACCTTATGGTCACCTAATACCTATGGATATCCCTGAAAGACCTTGGGCTCATACAGGTATGGACTTTATTGTTGAACTTCCTTTAAGTTCTGGATTTGATACTATTCTTGTTGTTACAGATATTCTCACAAAGATGGCTTTATTCATCCCATATCACAAGGTACCCACATTCATGGAGACTGCTCAACTTTTCCTGAATTCTGTTGTACGCTTCCATGGGATCCCGAACATTATAACAACCGACAGAGGAGCTCAATTTACTTCAAAATTCTGGAAATCCCTCGTCCAACATCTACAGATTGATCATCGACTTAGTACAACCTTCCATCCGCAGACCAATGGTCAAACTGAAAGGTTAAACCAATGGCTTGAACAGTACATCCGCTGTTACTGCTCATACCAACAGAGTGGGCCAGGTACCTATACATGGCAGAATGTGCATATAATAATAGTAAAAACAGTACAACCAATTTGTCTCCATTCTTTGAAAATTACGCTTTCCACCCAAACTTCTCCATCCATGACTCAATTGTCTCAACTTCTCCTCAGGTTGAGGACCTTCTACAAAATATAGCGGAGAATTTTAATTCCTTGCATCTAAACATCCAGAACGCACAAGCTATACAAAAGAAGTACTATGATCTCCGTAGAAGACCTTCTCCTGTCTATGTAGTAGGAGATAAAGTCTGGCTTTCAACCAAAAACATCAAAATACCTGTTCCTAGTAAAAAATTATCTGGCTTATTTATCAGACCTTTTACAGTAAGCAATATTTTAATGCCAATGCAGTTACTCTTGATCTTCCGTCATCGTTACCTATTCACCCCACCTTCCATGCCTTGCTCTTGAAACTGGCTACCTCTACCTCAACGACTAAAACTATTCTTCCCCCTGATCAGGTGACCTTGGATGTTGACATATTTGAGGTCCAAGACCTATTGGACTCTAGATACTACAATGGTCAGTTGCAATACCTTGTGAGGTGGAAGGGTTTCTTGCCAGATGACAACACTTGGGAACCACACACCCACATCAATGCCCCTCGGTTGCTCTCCCACTTCCATAGATGCTATCCACATAGACCCAGGCATCAAGCCGAGGATCGGCTTCCTTGAAGGGGGGCTTATGTCAGGATTCCATTTCATGTTTTACTTCTCTCACTTCTCATCACATGGTTCTCTCACTTTCACATTACTTAAGGCTCCACCTGTCAGCAAACAGGTGCTTAGTTATTTTCATTAGCAGGAGTAACAGCTTACACGCAGTCTCTGAGCTGCATTGATTTTCTCAAACCAACTGCTTTCACAAAGGACTGTTTGCTTGGATTACACAGGACTACTTTTTACAAGGATTACATCCCCTGAAATATCCTGTTTGCATCCTTGGACTTACAGCTAAGTTACCTCTTAACTTTATTCCATGCATACTATTGGAGAACTTAACTGCTGAATTGTTATTGTACACTTACAGCATCACTCTTAATTTAACCGGAGCTGACAGCCGCTGCAGTTTTCTAAAATACTCTGCACACTATTTCATACAGGGGAATCACTCTCTCCTTTCTAACTTCATAATATATATGCTGCATTAAGAACAAGACACTCTGAGCTCCAACATAACAAGTTTGAACTGAAGCAGTTCTAACTATTTCAAAAATAAAAACTGTTACTTTGTTTTGCAACCGCAAGTCCGGGCATGTTGCCAAATTCCTCTCTTACTCTGCAACAACTGCTCTCAATAAACTCTACTACAAAGTAGCAGCTACAAGACAACTGAAGCTTTCTCTATGACTTGTTAAAAGTATATCTCTTGCAAAACAAGCTTACTTCTTACAAGGATTAACCCAACTCTCTACTGCATTACATGTTTATTTAATGTAAGCATAAAAAAGAAATTTTGTTTTTCTCAAGTTCTTTAATTTTGAAGCATAACTTTCTTCTATCATTTTTTCATTATTTTTCCATACTGTGCCAGTCTAACAGTATTGGAAATATTGTGCTTAGAAGGATTAATGTTGTGATAGTACTAACAGCATTGAACCTCTAACTTATTATTAATTCACCACAGGTTTACTGGTCTATGCTCACCTAAATAGCCCAAAAACCCTGGTGATACAAAACAATATTTTGATCTGCAGTTGCGTTCCACTTACATAGTTGAAATAGACTTTACACCTTTATTCAAAAGTCTATTCTCAGTAGAAGTTAGTGTATGTGAACTCAAATTTATAACTATGTTTTCTAGTGTCCCCTGAGTGGTGGCCTGTACCTTGTATTTTCCCCTCCTTATATGGGGCCTGTTGTGTTTCCCTCTCTGAACCTCGGGGTAACTCCTAAAAAATGAGGTGTCCTATAGTGTCCTCACTGTTGTACGTGTTGTTCCGTATATTGTGAGGTACGGGGTGGAGTGAGGGATTCTGTATGTATGTATAAGTCTCTGTCAGTATCAGAGGATTCAGCCCCACTTGTATCTACGGTATTGAATCTTACCCTACACTGGTGCTGTCGTCTCCTTGGTTAATTAGCCCGTGTAGAGCTTAACCATTTATATACTCTCCCTTTCTCATAGTCTGAATTAACTGTGTCAATTTTTTTGTTTTTAAACGCCACTAAATCACTTTTATATTTATAAATTTGTTGGTTCAATTTAGTCAGCCAATTCTCATTGGGATCTGTGGAGAAGATAGGTTTATGTATTCCTTCAAATGACTGTATCTCAATCCTCACTTTTGCTAATAGATTAGTTACTTCTTTTAGAACCAGAAGGATGAGGTCAAGCGAACATTTGTTCAAAATATTACACCACTTTCTCCTAAAGTCAGGATAATCGCTCCCAATGTGTTACGTATTCTAAACCCCTAGGAATCTAACTAGTACGGTAATATTCGAATAAGTAACTACCATGAAGGGATAAATCAGTTTCTCTTTTCTTAAGTTTAAGTGAAGTAAAATATAAATTAGCAGGGGTCTCACCAGCGGTTCTTGTTATAGGTGCAAAAAGAATTCTAGCTGCATCTTCTTCTGAGAAGGAAACGAATCCCGTCTGGGCTCTATGTGTTTGGATATCCGGGTCTTCAGCAGTAGTTTGGTCCTGTAAGGTGTCGTGTGGTTGATGTATTTATTCCACAGGCGCTGAGGACTGGCTCATGCTGGATGGAAATAAACAAACGTTACTGCAAGTGATATCGCTTCTGGAAGTGATATCGCTTCCGGTTACAAACGGTTTTAAAGTAAAATATTTGTTTCACAAAGTAACTTGTATAGATACATGATCAAGGTTTAATATACCTCTAATATCTACACAGTATGTCAGTGCAGAATGATTGTGTTATGTTAGCTAGTGTGCCAAATGCAACCACTTAAACAGATAATTCTTAACCATCTAAGCCAAACACCTCTGCTATATGGGTTGTCATGGTTACCCCACATGTTGGCATATCCAAATACATGATAAAGGTTGAATATACATCCAATTCTTAAATAGAGTATAAGTGCAAACTAATTATGTCATGCTAATTAGTGTGCCAAATACAAATAATAAACATATAATTAATTTACAAGTTAAAACAAAAATCCCTGCTATATAGGTTGTCATAGTTACCCTGCAGGCTGAGGGTAAATATGCAACTATTATGTTGCACACTAAGTTCTATGTAGTGAGTGCAGAAACAGATATAAACCAAACTTCTAACTAAGAGCATATTCTACTATATTGAACCTTGATCATGTATCTATACAAGTTACTTTGTGAAATTATTATTTTACTTTAAAACCATTCGTAACTGGAAGTGATATCACTTTAGTTATTAGTTTAGTTATTAGTTTAGTACTTAGCAATGTGGGTTGATGGCGGTTAAGGGTTTAATAGATGTATTAAGTGTTTGAAATGTGGGGGGATGGAGGTTTAGGGGTTAATAGGTATATTTAGTGTTTGTGATGCGGGATGGTGGTTTAGGGGTTAATAGATGTATTTAGTGTTTGTGATGTGGGGGGATGGTGGATTAGGGGTTATTAGACTAAGGTCTTATGGTAGGGCGTTAGGTTTTTTATCCATTTTTTTTCTCTATAGACTTCAATGGGAAATGCCAAAATGCAATGTTAATTTCGTAATCACTAGGGCCTAGATTTAGAGTTTGGCGGTAGCCGTGAAAACCAGGGTTAGAGGCTCCTAACGCTGGTTTTAGGCTACCGCCGGTATTTAGTCAGTCAGGAAAGTGTCTAACGCTCACTTTTCATCCGCAACTTTTCCATACCGCAGATCCCCTTACGTCAATTGCGTATCCTATCTTTTCAATGGGATCTTTCTAACTCCGGTATTTAAAGTCGTGTCTGAAGTGAGCGTTAGAAATCTAACGACAAAACTCCAGCCGCAGAAAAAAGTCAGTAGTTAAGAGCTTTCCAGGCTAACGCCGGTTCATAAAGCTCTTAACTACTGTGCTCTAAAGTACACTAACACCCATAAACTACCTATGTACCCCTAAACCGAGGCCCCCCCACATCGCCGCCACTCTATAAAAATTTTTAACCCCTAATCTTCCGCTCCGTACACTGCCGCCAACTACGTTATCCCTATGTACCCCTAATCTGCTGCCCCTAACACCGCCAACCCCTATATTATATTTATTAACCCCTAATCTGCCGCCCCGCTATCGCTGACCCCTGCATATTATTATTAACCCCTAATCTGCCGTCCGCACGCCGCCGCCACCTACATTATAGCTATGTACCCCTAATCTGCTGCCCCTAACACCGCCGACCCCTATATTATATTTATTAACCCCTAATCTGCCCCCCTCAACGTCGCCTCCACCTGCCTACACTTATTAACCCCTAATCTGCCGAGCGGACCGCACCGCTACTATAATAAAGTTATTAACCCCATATCCGCCTCACTCCCGCCTCAATAATCCTATAATAAATAGTATTAACCCCTAATCTGCCCTCCCTAACATTGCCGACACCTAACTTCAAGTATTAACCCCTAATCTGCCGACAGGAGCTCACCGCTATTCTAATAAATGTATTAACCCCTAAAGCTAAGTCTAACCCTAACACTAACACCCCCCTAAATTAAATATAATTTAAATCTAACGAAATAAATTAACTCTTATTAAATAAATGATTCCTATTTAAATCTAAATACTTACCTGTAAAATAAACCCTAATATAGCTACAACATAAATTATAATTATATTATAGCTATTTTAGGATTAATATTTATTTTACAGGCAACTTTGAATTTATTTTAACCAGGTACAATAGCTATTAAATAGTTAAGAACTATTTAATAGCTAAAATAGTTAAAATAATTACAAAATTACCTGTAAAATAAATCCTAACCTAAGTTACAATTAAACCTAACACTACACTATCAATAAATTAATTAAATACAATACCTACAATTATCTACAATTAAACCTAACACTACACTATCAATACATAAATTAAATACAATTCCTACAAATAAATACAATTAAATAAACTAACTAAAGTACAAAAAATAAAAAAGAACTAAGTTACAAAAAATACAAAAATATTTACAAACATTAGAAAAATATTACAACAATTTTAAACTAATTACACCTACTCTAAGCCCCCTAATAAAATAAGAAAGACCCCCAAAATAAAAAAATGCCCTACCATATTCTAAATTACAAAAGTTCAAAGATCTTTTACCTTACCAGCCCTGAACAGGGCCCTTTGCGGGGCATGCCCCAAAGAATTCAGCTCTTTTGCCTGTAAAAAAACACATACAATACCCCCCCCCAACATTACAACCCACCACCCACATACCCCTAATCTAACCCAAACCCCCCTTAAATAAACCTAACACTAAGCCCCTGAAGATCTTCCTACCTTATCTTCACCTCACCATGTATCACCGACCCGTCCTGGCTCCAAAATCTTCATCCAACCCAAGCGGGGGCTAGACATCCATCATCCGGCGCTGAAGAGGTCCAGAAGAGGCTCCAAAATCTTCATCCTATCCGGGAAGAAGAGGCGATCCAGACCGGCAACCATCTTGATCCAAGCGGCATCTTCTATCTTCATCCGATGAGGACCGGCTCCATCGTGAAGACCTCCAGCGTGGATCAATCTTCTTCCGACGACGTCCAACTGAAGAATGACGGTTCCTTTAAGGGACGTCATCCAAGATGGCGTCCCTCAAATTCCGATTGGCTGATAGGATTCTATCAGCCAATCGGAATTAAGGTAGGAAAATTCTGTTCCGATCAGCCAATAGAATGCGAGCTCAATCTGATTGGCTGATCGGATCAGCCAATCGGATTGAACTTGATTCTGATTGGCTGATTCCATCAGCCAATCAGAATTTTCCTACCTTAATTCCGATTGGCTGATAGAATCCTATCAGCCAATCGGAATTCGAGGGACGTCATCTTGGATGACGTCCCTTAAAGGAACCGTCATTCGGCTAGTAGGCATTGCTTGAAGAGGTTGGATCCGCGTCCGCTGGGAAGAAGATGGCTCCGCTCCGCACCGGAAGAAAGAAGATTGAAGATGCGGCTTGATAGAAGACTTCATCCCGATGATGGACTTCCGACTTCATCCCTATGATGGATTTCTTCAGCCGCCACTTGGATCCAGACTTCCGCCCGAGGATGGACGTCACTCTTCAGCCCCCCTTCTTGGGCTTGAATCAACACTTCCGAGGCTTGGATCAAGACTTCCGAGGACGGATCGGTGAACCTGGCAGGGTGAAGATAAGTTAGGAAGATCTTCAGGGGCTTAGTGTTAGGTTTATTTATGGGGGGTTTGGGTTAGATTAGGGGTATGTGGGTGGTGGGTTGTAATGTTGGGGGGGTATTGTATGTGTTTTTTTTACAGGCAAAAGAGCTGAATTCTTTGGGGCATGCCCCGCAAAGGGCCCTGTTCAGGGCTGGTAAGGTAAAAGAGCTTTGAACTTTTGTAATTTAGAATAGGGTAGGGCATTTTTTTATTTTGGGGGTCTTTGTTATTTTATTAGGGGGCTTAGAGTAGGTGTAATTAGTTTAAAATTGTTGTAATATTTTTTGTAACTTAGTTCTTTTTTATTTTTTGTACTTTAGTTAGTTTATTTAATTGTATTTATTTGTAGGTATTGTATTTAATTAATTTATTGATAGTGTAGTGTTAGGTTTAATTGTAGATAATTGTAGGTATTTTATTTAATTAATTTATTGATAGTGTAGTGTTAGGTTTAATTGTAACTTAGGTTAGGATTTATTTTACAGGTAATTTTGTAATTATTTTAACTATTTTAGCTATTAAATAGTTCTTAACTATTTAATAGCTATTGTACCTGGTTAAAATAAATACAAAGTTACCTGTAAAATAAATATAAATCCTAAAATAGCTATAATATAATTATAATTTATATTGTAGCTATATTAGGGTTTATTTTACAGGTAAGTATTTAGCTTTAAATAGGAATAAGTTATTTAATAAGAGTTAATTTATTTCGTTAGATTTAAATTATATTTAACTTAGGGGGTGTTAGTGTTAGGGTTAGACTTAGCTTTAGGGGTTAATACATTTATTAGAATAGCGGTGAGCTCCTGACGGCAGATTAGGGGTTAAAACTTGAAGTTAGGTGTCGGCAATGTTAGGGCAGATTAGGGGTTAATACTATTTATTATAGGGTTATTGAGGCGGGAGTGAGGCGGATTAGGGGTTTTTTTTCAGCTCAAACAGCCCCATTGTTTCCTATGGGGGAATTGTGCACAAGCACGTTTTTTAAGCTGGCCGCGTCCGTAAGCAACTCTGGTATCGAGAGTTGAAGTTGCGTTAAATATGCTCTACGCTCCTTTTTTGGAGCCTAACGCAGCCATTCTGTGGACTCTCAATACCAGAGTTATTTAAAAGGTGCGGCCAGAAAAAAGCCAGCGTTAGCTTTGCGGGTCGTTACCGAAAAAACTCTAAATCTAGCCGTATGTTAGGTTTATTTTCAAAAAATTTTCTCCATTGATCTCTATGGGGAAATACATACACATGCACGCCAAGACGGAACATGGTTTATGTGCAGTATTTAGCAAAACGAGTGCGTTAAATATGTTTTTTACAAACTGGTTATGGCAACGCTATGCAAAATGTGAAAAAGCCAAATCGCACGTGGGGTTTTCGTAACGGATTTGTAGTGTGACTTGTAATCTAGGTTAGTGTTTTCTGACACTTTTTTTTACTTTTTTTTAACATAACAGTTAACCAGAGCTCTGAAGTCATAATAATTATCCTAGTGTAAATCGCTATTGTGCTCACGCTTTCGCATTTACTTTCAATTTGTAATACGGGCAGGATTTAACTTGTGCACAAATTTCAACAAAGAATAAAATTAAAAAGAGGTAAAATGTAAATTATATCATTTTTTTTTTTAAATGCATGTTCTGACTGAATTTTCAGTTTAATTTCGACATAAAACATAATTTAAAGAAAAAGGATGTGAAGTGCTTCATATTTTTATTAGCCCCCAAACCATTTTCATAACCATTCCTAAGCCTCATCTTAAATTTCCCCTTGCTTTATCTAATTATATTACAATATTATGCACACATAAGAAAAACATAATCGGCTAGATTACGAGTTGTGCGTTAAGGTAAAAAAGCAGCGTTAAGAGGTCCTAATGCTGCTTTTTACACCCGCTGCTATTACGAGTTTTGAAGGTTTAGGGTCATCGCACACTTCTTTGGCCTTACCGCTAAACGACTTACGTAAACTTCGTAAAGTCTTTTTTCTTTGGGACTTCCATAGCGCCGGAATTACGAGTCTGTCCTGGGAGGCCAAAAAGTAAGCGGTACACCCTACCCCGTCAAGAGTCCTAACGCATTTAAAAGTCAGTAGTACAATGCCGTAGCATAAAACTCATAACTAAAGTGCTAAAAAGTACACTAACACCCATGAACTACCTTTTAACCCCTAAACCGAGGCCCTCCCGCATCGCAAACACTAAAAGAAAAATTGTAACCCCTAATCTGCTGCTCCGGAAACCGCCACCACCTACATTATATTTATGAACTTCTAATCTGCTGCCCCCTACATCGCTGACACCTATATTATATTTATACACCCCTAATCTTCCGCCCCCAATGTCGCTGCAACCTACCTACACTTATTAACCCCTAATCTGCTGCCCCCAATGTCGCCGCCATTATAATGAACATATTAACCCCTAAACCGCTGCACTACTGCCTTGCAAACATTAGTTAAATATTATTAACCCCTAATCTGCTGTCCCTAACATCACCGCCACCTACCTACATTTATTAACCCATAATCTGCTGCCCCCAACGTCGCCGCCACTATAATAAATGTATTAACCCCTAAACTTAAGTCTAAGCCTAACCCTAACAATAATCACTTAAAGGTACCTTCATTTGTCGTTAGTCTGTCGGATGAAGAAGATGCTCAGAGTCGGATGTCTTGAAGATGGACCCGCTTCACGTCAGATGGATGAAGATAGAAGATGCCGTCTGGATGAAGACTTCTGCCCGTCTGGAGGACCGCTTCGCCCGGCTTGGATGAAGACTTCTCCCGGCTTTGTTGTGGACTTCGGCCTGGTTGGATGAAGACCTCTGCCGCTTCCTTGAGGATGGATGTCAGATCTTCAGAGCAGTAAGTCGATGTTCAGGGGGTTAGTATTAGGTTTTTTTAAGGGTGTATTGGGACTTTGGGCCGCAAAAGAGCTAACTGCCCTTTTAAGGGCAATGCCCATCCAAATGCCCTTTCCTGTTCTTGATTTTTTTTAATAAGAGCAGCTTTAGTTTGAAATGGCCAATATGAGTTTTAATTAGGCTGTTTGAATACATAACTATACAAATGACCCAAAAATATGTTTAATAAGGGATTTCAAATAGTTTAGAATACTACAGTTAAATTATTTGAATACAAAGTGTTGGGGCAGTACATGCAGTATGAAGCCACTTAAAAACCACAAAACAAACCTAAGTTTTCTAAAGGATTGAAAACATAATAATACCTGTTCAAAGCACTTTCACAATTATTTGGAATACAGCCATTATTATATTGCAAAGTCAAACTGCAATCTGATTGTACATCATCTTCATAAAAAAATAAAACATCATTTAATAAATTAGAATGCAAGTGAAGACGTGGTATTTTCTCAGCACCTACAATGATCATTTTTAAGTAGAATGTGAAAACATTCACATCTGATCACAATATTGTAAGCTTTCAGCAATGTTAGTAGTCTTGCATCTGTACCATTTTATAAACAACTAAAAGCATTCAGTAGGGAGCTGAGGCTGGTGACCTTTGGTTAACAATACAATTCTTCCATTACATTTTAAGTTGTTTAAGGGTAACTCTAGCCACATAATAATAGCCTGCAGAGGTTTTGTTGAAATCAGCAGACAAGTTTTGATTTTGCTACAAGCACACTATGCTTGGGGGTAAGACTTTTCTATTTCACTGTATAACCTTTATAATATAATCCCATTCTGATTTTATAACTTTGTATACAAAAGGGACAAGTTACAAGTAAAACTGCACAAAGTTAAAAATAAGACATTTAAAAAATGTTTTACTCTTTCATCATGGCGCTTATCGGTACTAATGAAGGAATCAGCGGGAGATGGAGAGTCCTAAAACATGACTTCAGGGAGTTAGGTAGCAAGCTTAAAGCAAGGACCTCCAAAGTAATATTTTTGGAGATATTACCAGTGCCGTGTGCTAACGTAGTAAGGCAGAAGGAGCTAAGGACTGTTAATTCATGGTTAAAATAAGGTGTACAAATGAGGGGTTTGACTTTTTAGAGCACTGGACTGACTTTTCACTTGGGTACAATTTGTACAGTAAGGATGGATTGCACCTTAATGACATGGGTTCAGGTGTGTTGGGGAAAAGAATGGTAGCACATTTAGAGAATCTTTTAAACTAGGCAAAGGGGGGAGGGTCAGTTAGAAAACAATAGAACAGAGAGATCAGTCTGTGAATATGTCACTTCCTTAATATTTCAAGGAAGGGATGACTTAAGAAATGTCACATTAGAAAGTATAGAGGAAAGCACACCAAGTAGCAGCAGAAAGCACATGAAAATTAAATGTATGACAACAAATGCAAGAACTCAATAACACCCCTCAGTAAGGAGCGACCCTTATGTGCACATGTCCCCAATCGTTTGCTAGAAAGAAAAGGATTTCAGAACCAGTTCCTTATCTCGAGGATGAGCAAGGCTCCTGCAACCCAGAAATGACCCAAAGTCTCTCCACTTACCCCTTCTTCATGGCTATACCAGATACACATGCTGATTTCTAGCCGTTAGGGAGACCTCTCTCCTGGGCTTGATGTGGTCCGAGGTACTTGGGCTTGGAGTCTTCACTGCTCCCACAAAACCGCAAACGCTCAAACGCTTGTGCCCTTCTGCCGCTTCACTCACTGTGGCTCCTACTGTGACGTCATCAGACGCTGCCGACTTTTCAGGGGTAAGCGGTTATGGAGATCAGTGATCCGCTCTAAGGTGTATGTCAATCCAGGAGACAGCAAACGCTGACAATGTCAGATTTCACCTTGAGGGACAGTTTGCTGCTGTAACTCCGTAACGGTCCAAACAACATCAAAGAAAAATTGTCCGGAGCAGCATTTAAAACACTTTTCTTTTCTTTATTTAGCTTACATTCAGCTTTATGTTAAAACAAGAACAAAAACAATAAACAAGCTTCACATGCCCTTAGCATACAAATAAGCTTATGCGTCTCAGCATTTACTCCGTGCTCATAGTTCTCTGTCCTCCCACACTTCAAAGGGCTATTTAAAGGGGATTTAAAAACATCTGATTTATTGGCCAGTTAACTCTTTCATTACAGAATAGCCCTGCTGGCTATATAATCTGTAATGTATTTGACATTTCCTTATGGAAATTAATGTTCTTGCTTATACCAAACATTTTTTTGTAATGAATGAATCTACAAGACCTCCCTAAGCAACTCTGAATATATACTAGAAGACGCAAAAGATTGCAACCGCACTACACTCGTGAATAGGGACTGCTAGTTTGTACCTACATTCAATTTTACAGTGGGTACTTGCTGGAGTGCTTATGCAAGAATCAATGATTCAGAAAAAAGTAGAGTCAGAAATGTGAGTTTCTGGCTCCAAGAGCAGATTGCATTTATTAGCACTTACTGTCCCCTACATTAGGTATCAAAAAACCTTGAAAAGGAAGAAAATGTGGGTGGAGCAGCGTGTATCTATAATTAAAATCTAACTTTTATTTCAACACTTAAAAAAAGAAAATAATAACAAACATTTAAAAACACAAATTCGCGTAGAACTTAGAAATTGGGGTTAAATTGTACCCTTTATTTAGTATTTGGGTGGAGTAACGAAATGAAAGAGGGGTATCAGTGTTCAGATATTATGATACTGAAATACGGTTATCTGAAGAGCTGATATAAGTGTGGATTCTCTTCTATCTCTGACAACTACGTTACTGTATCAAATTATTGATGTGCATACGTATGGTGTTGCTCTGGGTATTATATCTCTCTGATAAGACTGAATAATGTACACCTCCTCTAATGAGCTTGTATATCAGATTGAGGAAAATATAGTATCGTATTTAATTGAATTGATAAGAGAATAAACTTTTATGATTTAAGATTTAGGTGTTGTGTACACTTGCAGATGTAATTGTACTATATATGCTGGAATTCAAGTATTGAAAAAAAAAAAAAAAAAAATTAAAAAAAAAAAAAATATATATATATATATATGGCTACAATGCGCTTTAGAGATAAATGCCTTTGGATAATGCTTAAATAGCAAATTTTATCTTGGTCCTTATAAGAGCGATAGGAGCATTCCCCTTATTTCTGGGGCATTGTGGTCTGTACACAAGCTGTTATATCTTTTCTCTTAATCTTGTTTAAGTAAATATATCTGCAGAATTAGATCGTGCATATAAACACATACATATATATGCAATTTGTTATTTTAACTCGTTGGTGCAGATACTTTGTATCAATAGTTGGAGATTATATAGGTTGATACTTGTGAAATATATTCTAAAGTGGCAATGTAGCTTAATTGTTATTGTGCTTCTTTTTCAACCTATTTTTTCTATATTACATATGGGTACTTGTGAAGTGTTGAAATTACAAATTTCGAACAGAGTAGTTATTGGTTGTATTTTTTGTAGAATCAAGTCAATGTAGGGTTGATTATGCTTTCCCCTTAGTATATATATATATATATATTGACTTTGACTTAATTACAGCTTTGTGTGATTCAGTGTGTTATATATCTTTGTATATTTTTCTAGAATTTTCTTGAGAGTCACTACACTTGGCCTTATGTATTATTACTTAATTTACTGAAACTGTTGCATATGTTAGGTACATTCAGTAATATATCCTACTTGCTGGTGCAATATTTGTTCACAATATCATTTATAAATTCTTGTAGTTCGCTTGTATTATTCGGTAATACTGCTGACTGTATAATACTATAATGGTTTTATATATCTAGACCCTGATAGCTTGCTTAGATAATTTCACTCATTTTATAGAGCTCTTAATAATTATATTGTTGAGTGGACTGTACAAGTACGGGTCTTAGTTTGTTAACCATAACATCTAGGCTATATCTGCAATTGTCCCCCGATTTCTAGCAGTATTGCTTGGGAGCCGGTATATTTTGGATATAGCAGTCTTGTGGTCTTTAAAATATTGACTAGCGTCTGATAAATTGTAGTGAAATCAGGTCAAGTAATACTGAAACTTATATGCCAGTGGTTACTCAGTAAAGTTCAGAGTCACACTTTTTTTCTCTCTCATTCACAATGTATTGTTTGTTTGGTTATCCTTGCATTCACATTGTTTGTTTATATTACTGACTATAGAAGCATCCACATCAGCCTTCCCCAACTTATTTTAAATTTTCCCCGATACTCATTCATACATTCATTTTGTTATCTAGGTTCTACGTTCTTTTGCAAATTAAAAAACTAAATAGGTTGAAATCGAGATGTCAACCTCTCCCTAACATGTTTCGCCGTTTGTAATTCCGGCTTTTTCAAAGGGTGACGCGCGCAACAATCTTCGGTGATTTATTGGCTTTGCTCCACCCTGTCGTCAGTTGGTCGCCAATCGGAATCCCTATGTGTTTGATTGACGGCTGTTTGAATTACGTCAATATCTAAATGGATGCCTTATTCTTTAGATTTGTTAGGATTGCTTCTTAAACTTTGGTATAATACTGATAATGTATTCTATAGGGTTATTGGAGTATGTTTGTAAGTTGATTGAAATCCTTGAGGCTTATGTCTGTTAGATTGATATCAACCGTAATACATTTACATGTTTTCATAAATGTCCGCTATACTACATTAAATCATGATATATGTTTATACTATAAATAGTATGTATAATGTGTATAGATGGGCTGAATACAGTCAAGTACTTTAACTTAATATTCCTCATATAAGTTTTAAGTTAATATTGACTCTTTATTAGTATCTCTCATATTATTTATTATATGAATTGATGTAAATATATCGATAAATAAGAGGATGAAGAGAATTTATTTAGGAGGGTATCATATGTATATTGCATGCACTTAGGTTGAATAAATCAATCAGACTCTTCTACATTAAACCTCGGTTGTTTCCCAATCTATCATCTTCGGGCAAATGCACATACTACTGATAGATTTTTATTCTATTTATGTTGAGAGCACTCTTCTGTAATAAATGTTATATTAACTTATGGAAGTGTGGATTGGTTGTTTTTGGGTGACGAGCGTGACAATGAACTGTTGTGATGATAATGCGAGAATTGCTTTTAATAAGCTTTCTGCAGTGATTTAGAGAAGAGGAGTGGGTGCTACGTGTGAAGATATATTTATTCAATGCTACTTAGGTTGAATAGAATGATTTAGGAAGATTTGTATTCTTTTTGAAAAATTGAATTAGCGATTTCAATTTCTTGTGACAACGTTAGTATAACCTTCTAGTGTAGCTGTGTAAGACGTTTATATTGGGGGGATTTTTAGACCTACTGAGGTGCAATACTTTGTCACTCTATATGTGTAGTTATGTTTAATATTATAAACATGTGTCATACTTGAAATGTGAGTGATCGGTGAAGTTAGGCTTGTCATTGTGAGTGGCGGTGTAATGTGCTCTTGGATGGTGATAAAGGTGATGTAGGGGATAAAGGGATAAATGTGAATACAAGATGGGGGGTAAAGACACAAGGGGGGTCAAGTGAAAAGGGGGACTTGGAAAGGAGTGAACGTGATTACAAAGTAAGGGATGAGTGTTAGGACTGTGAAGGAGAGGTGAAAAACACAACGTGAAGTAATTTATTAATACAATAAGATTGGAAATACCAACTGTGTGAGTATTACATATATTAAATTCAGATTGGTGAATTTTGAGTAATAGTTTTTACTGAATATATTTTGTTATTTTACAGAAGAAACCTTATCATTTGTACTATTTAGATATGAGCTTTTGAAGGAACACCAAGGCTTATTAATATCATTGTATGATTTTTCGTGCATGATTTGAATGACATATTTTCTTTTTGTGCATTATAAGAACATTGAATAGTTATTTTGTTCATTTAAACCTTTTGGATGAACGCAATCCATAAGGTATATCCATTTAGTTTCTATCTTTTGGAGGGCCTTCTCTAGGTCTCCTCCTCTTAGTCCTAGGGACAGCTTTTGGACGCCGTAGCATTCCAGTTCAGAGGTTTTGCAATTATGGTATTTTAGAAAGTGAGATGCTACAGATGTTAATTTTTTATCTTTTTGTAAATCTTTGGGAGCATTACGAATATTTCTTAGGTGTTCCATGATTCTTGTGTGTAACTTTCTAGTGGTCATTCCTATATAGGTATAGGGACACTTGCATTGGAGGGCATATATGAGTCCCACAGTGTTACAACTTATGTATGTTTTGATTTGGTGTGGTTTGCCAAATCTGTCTGTGATTGTTTTTTTCTTTTTCATCATGTGTGAGCAAGTTGAACAGCTTCCACAGGGGAAAGAGCCTTTCTCTGGAGTTCTTATTGGTTTAGTTTTCTTGATGTAATGGCTAGGACTTAATCTTTCTTTTAGATTTCTTGATCTTCTGTAGCTGATTTCTGCTTTTTGACCAATTATACTTTTTAAAATTGGATCAGCTTGTAGTATATGCCAGTTGTTTTGAATGATTCTGATGACTTCTTGTGATTGGTCATTGTAGGTCAAGACTAATCTTGTTTTGTTGTCCTGTTTTTTTGGTCGGACCTTCAATAGGTCAGATCTTGGTGTGTTATATGCTCTTTTTTTAGCTTTTTGAATGGACCTTTTACTGTAGCCTCTCACTTTTAACCTATTTTCCAGTTCTGTGGCTCTTTTTCTAAAGGTTTGCTCATCTGAGCAATTACGTTTGATCCTAAGAAATTCCCCAATGGGTAACGACTTGGTGGTATTGGGTGCGTGTGCGCTGGTTGAATGTAGTACGTTGTTGGTGGCTGTTCTTTTTCTGTATAGGTCTGTTGAGAGTGTACCATCAGGGTTCTTCTGAATAAGTAAGTCTAGAAAGGATATATTGGTTAAGCTTTTTACGTAAGTTAATTTTATATTTAAGTTGTTATTGTTTAGATGTTCCAGAATATTATCCAATTCAGATTCCGGTCCTTCCCACAGGAATAAGATGTCGTCGATATATCTAACCCACATTGGGATATATTTAGTGTATTGATCATTTGTATCTGAAAAAACATGTTTTTGTTCCCACCAACCTAGGAACAGGTTGGCATACGTGGGTGCACATGCAGTGCCCATCGGGTTTGAAGATAGTATTTGTTATTGAAAAGAAAATAATTTTTGGTTAACACAAACTTAAGTAGATTTATCATGAATTCATTATAATCTTGACTTTCTTCTGATGACATATTCAGAAAGTGTTTTACAGCATTGAGTCCAAGTTGATGATTTATGCTAGTGTACAAAGACTCGACATCCGAAGTTACTAACCATGTTGTTTTGGAAATATGGATATCTTGAATGATTTGTAATACTTCCATGGTATCTCTCACATATGATGGAAGTTGAGTTAGGAATTGTCTGAGTCTGAGATCTATGTACTGGCTTGCTTTCTCGGTTAAGTTGTCGTTTCCTGATACTATTGGGCGACCAGGGGGTTGCTTATTGTTTTTATGAATTTTTGGGATCAAATAAAACGTGGCTGTTTTTGGGTGAGATACATTTAGAAATTTTGTTTCTTTGGTTGTAATGAGGCCTCTTCTTTTTGCATCATCGATTAATTTGTTGTATTGCTGATGGAATTGTTCTGTGGGATTGCTCCAAAGTTCTCTGTAACATACAGAATTTTTCAATTGGATGGATGCTTCTTTTAGATACATACTCTCAGGCCATATAACAATATTTCCACCCTTATCTGCGTTTCGGATGATCACATCGTCCCATTCTTCCATATCTTTTAATGCTTCTCTTTCTTTTTTGGTCAAGTTTTTGGCTTTTGTATGAATGTTGAGTTCGTTAATTGAATTACATACTATTTGATTGAATACATCTATGTTAGAACTGATGTTCGTGGCTGGTACAAATTTAGATTTGTTTTTCAATTCTTTTCTCCAGTTTGATTCCTCTGGGATTTCTTGTTCTGTTAGTAGATCTTCTAAATTTCTTAGGGACTCTAGTTCTTCTTCTGATAGATTAGATATATTTTCTTGCATATCCTTATTTGCAAAATATTTTTTGAGGAGAAGTTTGCGTAGGAAAAGTTGGATGTCCTTTATTGTTTCGAATTTGTCCAGTTGGGAATTGGGGCAAAAGGATAATCCTTTGGATAGAACACTTTTATGGTGTTTGGAAAGTCTTCTTTCTGAGAGATTTATAATTCTTAGTTCTTCATTCTTATTTGTGAGAATGGGCTCAGATTTCGTCTCGGAGGTTTTTGGAATCTGTCTTTGATGTTCTTCTTGTTGTTGTTCCTTGTGTTTCTTTTGTTGGAACCTCCCACCTCTTCTGGTGGTTCTGAATCTGAACTTAGATCGTCTTCTAAAAAAGACTTTCTTTTTCTATTTTGAATAGTAGATGATTTTTTTGATGTTGAAGGTTCTTCCTGTTGATCTTTGCCATCATTTTCCTGTTCCTCATTATCAGTATCAGAAACATCAGTCTCCACAATGTTCACTCTCCTTTGCGTTTTGTAATTGGAAGTGAAATTTTTATTTTTCCATTTATAAACTTTGTTGTTTTGGAAATCCAGAATATCTCTTTGTAGTTTGCCTTTCTTGGTTGATTTAATTTCATTCTCATACTTATCGAGTTCTTTTTGATATTTCTTGTATGCATTCTCAAATTCTTTAAGATTTTCAAAATGTTTTAGTTGTTCATTCTGTACTTTAATTAAATCTTCCAGTCTTTCATATTCAGATGAATTATGTTTTATCAAGATTTTCATTAGTTTGGCTGAACATTCACTCAAAGCTTCTTCCCATTCAACACTTAGTTCTTTTTTCCTGAATTCAAAGGCTGGGAAGAGTTGAATTCGCAGTCCCCTTGGGATAAGATTTCTCTGAATGTATTGCTCACAGAACTGCTCATCCCACCATAATTTATCCTGTTTGAACAGGTTTTTATGTAATTCTCTTAGCAGTGTGTCTAGATTATTTGGTGTTATATCTGAGTTTCCACTTGACGAGTCTTGGAACACTTCATTAAGATCACTTTGTCTTTTTTGCTCCCTGGTTTGCTTATCTTTATCATATTTGTTTGCCATACTTTCTATTGATATTTTGATGTGTGTGCTATTCTGGTTGCGGAAATCCTATATAGAGAATAGGATAATGTGAACTACTAGAAGACACAAAAGATTGCAACCGCACTACACTCGTGAATAGGGACTGCTAGTTTGTACCTACATTCAATTTTACAGTGGGTACTTGCTGGAGTGCTTATGCAAGAATCAATGATTCAGAAAAAAGTAGAGTCAGAAATGTGAGTTTCTGGCTCCAAGAGCAGATTGCATTTATTAGCACTTACTGTCCCCTACATTAGGTATCAAAAAACCTTGAAAAGGAAGAAAATGTGGGTGGAGCAGCGTGTATCTATAATTAAAATCTAACTTTTATTTCAACACTTAAAAAAAGAAAATAATAACAAACATTTAAAAACACAAATTCGCGTAGAACTTAGAAATTGGGGTTAAATTGTACCCTTTATTTAGTATTTGGGTGGAGTAACGAAATGAAAGAGGGGTATCAGTGTTCAGATATTATGATACTGAAATACGGTTATCTGAAGAGCTGATAAAGTGTGGATTCTCTTCTATCCCTGACAACTACGTTACTGTATCAAATTATTGATGTGCATACATATGGTGTTGCTCTGGGTATTATATCTCTCTGATAAGACTGAATAATGTACACCTCCTCTAATGAGCTTGTATATCAGATTGAGGAAAATATAGTATCGTATTTAATTGAATTGATAAGAGAATAAACTTTTATGATTTAAGATTTAGGTGTTGTGTACACTTGCAGATGTAATTGTACTATATATGCTGGAATTCAAGTATTGAAAAAAAAAAAAAAAAAAAAAAATTAAAAAAAAAAAAAAATATATATATATATATCTGGCTACAATGCGCTTTAGAGATAAATGCCTTTGGATAATGCTTAAATAGCAAATTTTATCTTGGTCCTTATAAGAGCGATAGGAGCATTCCCCTTATTTCTGGGGCATTGTGGTCTGTACACAAGCTGTTATATCTTTTCTCTTAATCTTGTTTAAGTAAATATATCTGCAGAATTAGATCGTGCATATAAACACATACATATATATGCAATTTGTTATTTTAACTCGTTGGTGCAGATACTTTGTATCAATAGTTGGAGATTATATAGGTTGATACTTGTGAAATATATTCTAAAGTGGCAATGTAGCTTAATTGTTATTGTGCTTCTTTTTCAACCTATTTTTTCTATATTACATATGGGTACTTGTGAAGTGTTGAAATTACAAATTTCGAACAGAGTTGTTATTGGTTGTATTTTTTGTAGAATCAAGTCAATGTAGGGTTGATTATGCTTTCCCCTTAGTATATATATATATATATATTGACTTTGACTTAATTACAGCTTTGTGTGATTCAGTGTGTTATATATCTTTGTATATTTTTCTAGAATTTTCTTGAGAGTCACTACACTTGGCCTTATGTATTATTACTTAATTTACTGAAACTGTTGCATATGTTAGGTACATTCAGTAATATATCCTACTTGCTGGTGCAATATTTGTTCACAATATCATTTATAAATTCTTGTAGTTCGCTTGTATTATTCGGTAATACTGCTGACTGTATAATACTATAATGGTTTTATATATCTAGACCCTGATAGCTTGCTTAGATAATTTCACTCATTTTATAGAGCTCTTAATAATTATATTGTTGAGTGGACTGTACAAGTACGGGTCTTAGTTTGTTAACCATAACATCTAGGCTATATCTGCAATTGTCCCCCGATTTCTAGCAGTATTGCTTGGGAGCCGGTATATTTTGGATATAGCAGTCTTGTGGTCTTTAAAATATTGACTAGCGTCTGATAAATTGTAGTGAAATCAGGTCAAGTAATACTGAAACTTATATGCCAGTGGTTACTCAGTAAAGTTCAGAGTCACACTTTTTTTCTCTCTCATTCACAATGTATTGTTTGTTTGGTTATCCTTGCATTCACATCGTTTGTTTATATTACTGACTATAGAAGCATCCACATCAGCCTTCCCCAACTTATTTTAAATTTTCCCCGATACTCATTCATACATTCATTTTGTTATCTAGGTTCTACGTTCTTTTGCAAATTAAAAAACTAAATAGGTTGAAATCGAGATGTCAACCTCTCCCTAACATGTTTCGCCGTTTGTAATTCCGGCTTTTTCAAAGGGTGACGCGCGCAACAATCTTCGGTGATTTATTGGCTTTGCTCCACCCTGTCGTCAGTTGGTCGCCAATCGGAATCCCTATGTGTTTGATTGACGGCTGTTTGAATTACGTCAATATCTAAATGGATGCCTTATTCTTTAGATTTGTTAGGATTGCTTCTTAAACTTTGGTATAATACTGATAATGTATTCTATAGGGTTATTGGAGTATGTTTGTAAGTTGATTGAAATCCTTGAGGCTTATGTCTGTTAGATTGATATCAACCGTAATACATTTACATGTTTTCATAAATGTCCGCTATACTACATTAAATCATGATATATGTTTATACTATAAATAGTATGTATAATGTGTATAGATGGGCTGAATACAGTCAAGTACTTTAACTTAATATTCCTCATATAAGTTTTAAGTTAATATTGACTCTTTATTAGTATCTCTCATATTATTTATTATATGAATTGATGTAAATATATCGATAAATAAGAGGATGAAGAGAATTTATTTAGGAGGGTATCATATGTATATTGCATGCACTTAGGTTGAATAAATCAATCAGACTCTTCTACATTAAACCTCGGTTGTTTCCCAATCTATCATCTTCGGGCAAATGCACATACTACTGATAGATTTTTATTCTATTTATGTTGAGAGCACTCTTCTGTAATAAATGTTATATTAACTTATGGAAGTGTGGATTGGTTGTTTTTGGGTGACGAGCGTGACAATGAACTGTTGTGATGATAATGCGAGAATTGCTTTTAATAAGCTTTCTGCAGTGATTTAGAGAAGAGGAGTGGGTGCTACGTGTGAAGATATATTTATTCA
Organism: Bombina bombina; assembly: GCF_027579735.1. Classification (NCBI taxonomy): domain Eukaryota; kingdom Metazoa; phylum Chordata; class Amphibia; order Anura; family Bombinatoridae; genus Bombina; species Bombina bombina. The sequence goes on along the minus strand of NC_069499.1, from coordinate 619,847,049 downwards.
ATGCTACTTAGGTTGAATAGAATGATTTAGGAAGATTTGTATTCTTTTTGAAAAATTGAATTAGCGATTTCAATTTCTTGTGACAACGTTAGTATAACCTTCTAGTGTAGCTGTGTAAGACGTTTATATTGGGGGGATTTTTAGACCTACTGAGGTGCAATACTTTGTCACTCTATATGTGTAGTTATGTTTAATATTATAAACATGTGTCATACTTGAAATGTGAGTGATCGGTGAAGTTAGGCTTGTCATTGTGAGTGGCGGTGTAATGTGCTCTTGGATGGTGATAAAGGTGATGTAGGGGATAAAGGGATAAATGTGAATACAAGATGGGGGGTAAAGACACAAGGGGGGTCAAGTGAAAAGGGGGACTTGGAAAGGAGTGAACGTGATTACAAAGTAAGGGATGAGTGTTAGGACTGTGAAGGAGAGGTGAAAAACACAACGTGAAGTAATTTATTAATACAATAAGATTGGAAATACCAACTGTGTGAGTATTACATATATTAAATTCAGATTGGTGAATTTTGAGTAATAGTTTTTACTGAATATATTTTGTTATTTTACAGAAGAAACCTTATCATTTGTACTATTTAGATATGAGCTTTTGAAGGAACACCAAGGCTTATTAATATCATTGTATGATTTTTCGTGCATGATTTGAATGACATATTTTCTTTTTGTGCATTATAAGAACATTGAATAGTTATTTTGTTCATTTAAACCTTTTGGATGAACGCAATCCATAAGGTATATCCATTTAGTTTCTATCTTTTGGAGGGCCTTCTCTAGGTCTCCTCCTCTTAGTCCTAGGGACAGCTTTTGGACGCCGTAGCATTCCAGTTCAGAGGTTTTGCAATTATGGTATTTTAGAAAGTGAGATGCTACAGATGTTAATTTTTTATCTTTTTGTAAATCTTTGGGAGCATTACGAATATTTCTTAGGTGTTCCATGATTCTTGCGTGTAACTTTCTAGTGGTCATTCCTATATAGGTATAGGGACACTTGCATTGGAGGGCATATATGAGTCCCACAGTGTTACAACTTATGTATGTTTTGATTTGGTGTGGTTTGCCAAATCTGTCTGTGATTGTTTTTTTCTTTTTCATCATGTGTGAGCAAGTTGAACAGCTTCCACAGGGGAAAGAGCCTTTCTCTGGAGTTCTTATTGGTTTAGTTTTCTTGATGTAATGGCTAGGACTTAATCTTTCTTTTAGATTTCTTGATCTTCTGTAGCTGATTTCTGCTTTTTGACCAATTATACTTTTTAAAATTGGATCAGCTTGTAGTATATGCCAGTTGTTTTGAATGATTCTGATGACTTCTTGTGATTGGTCATTGTAGGTCAAGACTAATCTTGTTTTGTTGTCCTGTTTTTTTGGTCGGACCTTCAATAGGTCAGATCTTGGTGTGTTATATGCTCTTTTTTTAGCTTTTTGAATGGACCTTTTACTGTAGCCTCTCACTTTTAACCTATTTTCCAGTTCTGTGGCTCTTTTTCTAAAGGTTTGCTCATCTGAGCAATTACGTTTGATCCTAAGAAATTCCCCAATGGGTAACGACTTGGTGGTATTGGGTGCGTGTGCGCTGGTTGAATGTAGTACGTTGTTGGTGGCTGTTCTTTTTCTGTATAGGTCTGTTGAGAGTGTACCATCAGGGTTCTTCTGAATAAGTAAGTCTAGAAAGGATATATTGGTTAAGCTTTTTACGTAAGTTAATTTTATATTTAAGTTGTTATTGTTTAGATGTTCCAGAATATTATCCAATTCAGATTCCGGTCCTTCCCACAGGAATAAGATGTCGTCGATATATCTAACCCACATTGGGATATATTTAGTGTATTGATCATTTGTATCTGAAAAAACATGTTTTTGTTCCCACCAACCTAGGAACAGGTTGGCATACGTGGGTGCACATGCAGTGCCCATCGCTGTTCCTTGGGTTTGAAGATAGTATTTGTTATTGAAAAGAAAATAATTTTTGGTTAACACAAACTTAAGTAGATTTATCATGAATTCATTATAATCTTGACTTTCTTCTGATGACATATTCAGAAAGTGTTTTACAGCATTGAGTCCAAGTTGATGATTTATGCTAGTGTACAAAGACTCGACATCCGAAGTTACTAACCATGTTGTTTTGGAAATATGGATATCTTGAATGATTTGTAATACTTCCATGGTATCTCTCACATATGATGGAAGTTGAGTTAGGAATTGTCTGAGTCTGAGATCTATGTACTGGCTTGCTTTCTCGGTTAAGTTGTCGTTTCCTGATACTATTGGGCGACCAGGGGGTTGCTTATTGTTTTTATGAATTTTTGGGATCAAATAAAACGTGGCTGTTTTTGGGTGAGATACATTTAGAAATTTTGTTTCTTTGGTTGTAATGAGGCCTCTTCTTTTTGCATCATCGATTAATTTGTTGTATTGCTGATGGAATTGTTCTGTGGGATTGCTCCAAAGTTCTCTGTAACATACAGAATTTTTCAATTGGATGGATGCTTCTTTTAGATACATACTCTCAGGCCATATAACAATATTTCCACCCTTATCTGCGTTTCGGATGATCACATCGTCCCATTCTTCCATATCTTTTAATGCTTCTCTTTCTTTTTTGGTCAAGTTTTTGGCTTTTGTATGAATGTTGAGTTCGTTAATTGAATTACATACTATTTGATTGAATACATCTATGTTAGAACTGATGTTCGTGGCTGGTACAAATTTAGATTTGTTTTTCAATTCTTTTCTCCAGTTTGATTCCTCTGGGATTTCTTGTTCTGTTAGTAGATCTTCTAAATTTCTTAGGGACTCTAGTTCTTCTTCTGATAGATTAGATATATTTTCTTGCATATCCTTATTTGCAAAATATTTTTTGAGGAGAAGTTTGCGTAGGAAAAGTTGGATGTCCTTTATTGTTTCGAATTTGTCCAGTTGGGAATTGGGGCAAAAGGATAATCCTTTGGATAGAACACTTTTATGGTGTTTGGAAAGTCTTCTTTCTGAGAGATTTATAATTCTTAGTTCTTCATTCTTATTTGTGAGAATGGGCTCAGATTTCGTCTCGGAGGTTTTTGGAATCTGTCTTTGATGTTCTTCTTGTTGTTGTTCCTTTTGTTTCTTTTGTTGGAACCTCCCACCTCTTCTGGTGGTTCTGAATCTGAACTTAGATCGTCTTCTAAAAAAGACTTTCTTTTTCTATTTTGAATAGTAGATGATTTTTTTGATGTTGAAGGTTCTTCCTGTTGATCTTTGCCATCATTTTCCTGTTCCTCATTATCAGTATCAGAAACATCAGTCTCCACAATGTTCACTCTCCTTTGCGTTTTGTAATTGGAAGTGAAATTTTTATTTTTCCATTTATAAACTTTGTTGTTTTGGAAATCCAGAATATCTCTTTGTAGTTTGCCTTTCTTGGTTGATTTAATTTCATTCTCATACTTATCGAGTTCTTTTTGATATTTCTTGTATGCATTCTCAAATTCTTTAAGATTTTCAAAATGTTTTAGTTGTTCATTCTGTACTTTAATTAAATCTTCCAGTCTTTCATATTCAGATGAATTATGTTTTATCAAGATTTTCATTAGTTTGGCTGAACATTCACTCAAAGCTTCTTCCCATTCAACACTTAGTTCTTTTTTCCTGAATTCAAAGGCTGGGAAGAGTTGAATTCGCAGTCCCCTTGGGATAAGATTTCTCTGAATGTATTGCTCACAGAACTGCTCATCCCACCATAATTTATCCTGTTTGAACAGGTTTTTATGTAATTCTCTTAGCAGTGTGTCTAGATTATTTGGTGTTATATCTGAGTTTCCACTTGACGAGTCTTGGAACACTTCATTAAGATCACTTTGTCTTTTTTGCTCCCTGGTTTGCTTATCTTTATCATATTTGTTTGCCATACTTTCTATTGATATTTTGATGTGTGTGCTATTCTGGTTGCGGAAATCCTATATAGAGAATAGGATAATGTGAACTACTAGAAGACACAAAAGATTGCAACCGCACTACACTCGTGAATAGGGACTGCTAGTTTGTACCTACATTCAATTTTACAGTGGGTACTTGCTGGAGTGCTTATGCAAGAATCAATGATTCAGAAAAAAGTAGAGTCAGAAATGTGAGTTTCTGGCTCCAAGAGCAGATTGCATTTATTAGCACTTACTGTCCCCTACATTAGGTATCAAAAAACCTTGAAAAGGAAGAAAATGTGGGTGGAGCAGCGTGTATCTATAATTAAAATCTAACTTTTATTTCAACACTTAAAAAAAGAAAATAATAACAAACATTTAAAAACACAAATTCGCGTAGAACTTAGAAATTGGGGTTAAATTGTACCCTTTATTTAGTATTTGGGTGGAGTAACGAAATGAAAGAGGGGTATCAGTGTTCAGATATTATGATACTGAAATACGGTTATCTGAAGAGCTGATATAAGTGTGGATTCTCTTCTATCCCTGACAACTACGTTACTGTATCAAATTATTGATGTGCATACATATGGTGTTGCTCTGGGTATTATATCTCTCTGATAAGACTGAATAATGTACACCTCCTCTAATGAGCTTGTATATCAGATTGAGGAAAATATAGTATTGTATTTAATTGAATTGATAAGAGAATAAACTTTTATGATTTAAGATTTAGGTGTTGTGTAGACTTGCAGATGTAATTGTACTATATATGCTGGAATTCAAGTATTGAAAAAAAAAAAAAAAAAAATATATATATATATATCTGGCTACAATGCGCTTTAGAGATAAATGCCTTTGGATAATGCTTAAATAGCAAATTTTATCTTGGTCCTTATAAGAGCGATAGGAGCATTCCCCTTATTTCTGGGGCATTGTGGTCTGTACACAAGCTGTTATATCTTTTCTCTTAATCTTGTTTAAGTAAATATATCTGCAGAATTAGATCGTGCATATAAACACATACATATATATGCAATTTGTTATTTTAACTCGTTGGTGCCGATACTTTGTATCAATAGTTGGAGATTATATAGGTTGATACTTGTGAAATATATTCTAAAGTGGCAATGTAGCTTAATTGTTATTGTGCTTCTTTTTCAACCTATTTTTTCTATATTACATATGGGTACTTGTGAAGTGTTGAAATTACAAATTTCGAACAGAGTAGTTATTGGTTGTATTTTTTGTAGAATCAAGTCAATGTAGGGTTGATTATGCTTTCCCCTTAGTATATATATATATATATATATATTGACTTTGACTTAATTACAGCTTTGTGTGATTCAGTGTGTTATATATCTTTGTATATTTTTCTAGAATTTTCTTGAGAGTCACTACACTTGGCCTTATGTATTATTACTTAATTTACTGAAACTGTTGTATATGTTAGGTACATTCAGTAATATATCCTACTTGCTGGTGCAATATTTGTTCACAATATCATTTATAAATTCTTGTAGTTCGCTTGTATTATTCGGTAATACTGCTGACTGTATAATACTATAATGGTTTTATATATCTAGACCCTGATAGCTTGCTTAGATAATTTCACTCATTTTATAGAGCTCTTAATAATTATATTGTTGAGTGGACTGTACAAGTACGGGTCTTAGTTTGTTAACCATAACATCTAGGCTATATCTGCAATTGTCCCCCGATTTCTAGCAGTATTGCTTGGGAGCCGGTATATTTTGGATATAGCAGTCTTGTGGTCTTTAAAATATTGACTAGCGTCTGATAAATTGTAGTGAAATCAGGTCAAGTAATACTGAAACTTATATGCCAGCGGTTACTCAGTAAAGTTCAGAGTCACACTTTTTTTCTCTCTCATTCACAATGTATTGTTTGTTTGGTTATCCTTGCATTCACATTGTTTGTTTATATTACTGACTATAGAAGCATCCACATCAGCCTTCCCCAACTTATTTTAAATTTTCCCCGATACTCATTCATACATTCATTTTGTTATCTAGGTTCTACGTTCTTTTGCAAATTAAAAAACTAAATAGGTTGAAATCGAGATGTCAACCTCTCCCTAACATGTTTCGCCGTTTGTAATTCCGGCTTTTTCAAAGGGTGACGCGCGCAACAATCTTCGGTGATTTATTGGCTTTGCTCCACCCTGTCGTCAGTTGGTCGCCAATCGGAATCCCTATGTGTTTGATTGACGGCTGTTTGAATTACGTCAATATCTAAATGGATGCCTTATTCTTTAGATTTGTTAGGATTGCTTCTTAAACTTTGGTATAATACTGATAATGTATTCTATAGGGTTATTGGAGTATGTTTGTAAGTTGATTGAAATCCTTGAGGCTTATGTCTGTTAGATTGATATCAACCGTAATACATTTACATGTTTTCATAAATGTCCGCTATACTACATTAAATCATGATATATGTTTATACTATAAATAGTATGTATAATGTGTATAGATGGGCTGAATACAGTCAAGTACTTTAACTTAATATTCCTCATATAAGTTTTAAGTTAATATTGACTCTTTATTAGTATCTCTCATATTATTTATTATATGAATTGATGTAAATATATCGATAAATAAGAGGATGAAGAGAATTTATTTAGGAGGGTATCATATGTATATTGCATGCACTTAGGTTGAATAAATCAATCAGACTCTTCTACATTAAACCTCGGTTGTTTCCCAATCTATCATCTTCGGGCAAATGCACATACTACTGATAGATTTTTATTCTATTTATGTTGAGAGCACTCTTCTGTAATAAATGTTATATTAACTTATGGAAGTGTGGATTGGTTGTTTTTGGGTGACGAGCGTGACAATGAACTGTTGTGATGATAATGCGAGAATTGCTTTTAATAAGCTTTCTGCAGTGATTTAGAGAAGAGGAGTGGGTGCTACGTGTGAAGATATATTTATTCAATGCTACTTAGGTTGAATAGAATGATTTAGGAAGATTTGTATTCTTTTTGAAAAATTGAATTAGCGATTTCAATTTCTTGTGACAACGTTAGTATAACCTTCTAGTGTAGCTGTGTAAGACGTTTATATTGGGGGGATTTTTAGACCTACTGAGGTGCAATACTTTGTCACTCTATATGTGTAGTTATGTTTAATATTATAAACATGTGTCATACTTGAAATGTGAGTGATCGGTGAAGTTAGGCTTGTCATTGTGAGTGGCGGTGTAATGTGCTCTTGGATGGTGATAAAGGTGATGTAGGGGATAAAGGGATAAATGTGAATACAAGATGGGGGGTAAAGACACAAGGGGGGTCAAGTGAAAAGGGGGACTTGGAAAAGGAGTGAACGTGATTACAAAGTAAGGGATGAGTGTTAGGACTGTGAAGGAGAGGTGAAAAACACAACGTGAAGTAATTTATTAATACAATAAGATTGGAAATACCAACTGTGTGAGTATTACATATATTAAATTCAGATTGGTGAATTTTGAGTAATAGTTTTTACTGAATATATTTTGTTATTTTACAGAAGAAACCTTATCGTTTGTACTATTTAGATATGAGCTTTTGAAGGAACACCAAGGCTTATTAATATCATTGTATGATTTTTCGTGCATGATTTGAATGACATATTTTCTTTTTGTGCATTATAAGAACATTGAATAGTTATTTTGTTCATTTAAACCTTTTGGATGAACGCAATCCATAAGGTATATCCATTTAGTTTCTATCTTTTGGAGGGCCTTCTCTAGGTCTCCTCCTCTTAGTCCTAGGGACAGCTTTTGGACGCCGTAGCATTCCAGTTCAGAGGTTTTGCAATTATGGTATTTTAGAAAGTGAGATGCTACAGATGTTAATTTTTTATCTTTTTGTAAATCTTTGGGAGCATTACGAATATTTCTTAGGTGTTCCATGATTCTTGTGTGTAACTTTCTAGTGGTCATTCCTATATAGGTATAGGGACACTTGCATTGGAGGGCATATATGAGTCCCACAGTGTTACAACTTATGTATGTTTTGATTTGGTGTGGTTTGCCAAATCTGTCTGTGATCGTTTTTTTCTTTTTCATCATGTGTGAGCAAGTTGAACAGCTTCCACAGGGGAAAGAGCCTTTCTCTGGAGTTCTTATTGGTTTAGTTTTCTTGATGTAATGGCTAGGACTTAATCTTTCTTTTAGATTTCTTGATCTTCTGTAGCTGATTTCTGCTTTTTGACCAATTATACTTTTTAAAATTGGATCAGCTTGTAGTATATGCCAGTTGTTTTGAATGATTCTGATGACTTCTTGTGATTGTGAGTCTGATTGATTTATTCAACCTAAGTGCATGCAATATACATATGATACCCTCCTAAATAAATTCTCTTCATCCTCTTATTTATCGATATATTTACATCAATTCATATAATAAATAATATGAGAGATACTAATAAAGAGTCAATATTAACTTAAAACTTATATGAGGAATATTAAGTTAAAGTACTTGACTGTATTCAGCCCATCTATACACATTATACATACTATTTATAGTATAAACATATATCATGATTTAATGTAGTATAGCGGACATTTATGAAAACATGTAAATGTATTACGGTTGATATCAATCTAACAGACATAAGCCTCAAGGATTTCAATCAACTTACAAACATACTCCAATAACCCTATAGAATACATTATCAGTATTATACCAAAGTTTAAGAAGCAATCCTAACAAATCTAAAGAATAAGGCATCCATTTAGATATTGACGTAATTCAAACAGCCGTCAATCAAACACATAGGGATTCCGATTGGCGACCAACTGACGACAGGGTGGAGCAAAGCCAATAAATCACCGAAGATTGTTGCGCGCGTCACCCTTTGAAAAAGCCGGAATTACAAACGGCGAAACATGTTAGGGAGAGGTTGACATCTCGATTTCAACCTATTTAGTTTTTTAATTTGCAAAAGAACGTAGAACCTAGATAACAAAATGAATGTATGAATGAGTATCGGGGAAAATTTAAAATAAGTTGGGGAAGGCTGATGTGGATGCTTCTATAGTCAGTAATATAAACAAACAATGTGAATGCAAGGATAACCAAACAAACAATACATTGTGAATGAGAGAGAAAAAAAGTGTGACTCTGAACTTTACTGAGTAACCGCTGGCATATAAGTTTCAGTATTACTTGACCTGATTTCACTACAATTTATCAGACGCTAGTCAATATTTTAAAGACCACAAGACTGCTATATCCAAAATATACCGGCTCCCAAGCAATACTGCTAGAAATCGGGGGACAATTGCAGATATAGCCTAGATGTTATGGTTAACAAACTAAGACCCGTACTTGTACAGTCCACTCAACAATATAATTATTAAGAGCTCTATAAAATGAGTGAAATTATCTAAGCAAGCTATCAGGGTCTAGATATATAAAACCATTATAGTATTATACAGTCAGCAGTATTACCGAATAATACAAGCGAACTACAAGAATTTATAAATGATATTGTGAACAAATATTGCACCAGCAAGTAGGATATATTACTGAATGTACCTAACATATACAACAGTTTCAGTAAATTAAGTAATAATACATAAGGCCAAGTGTAGTGACTCTCAAGAAAATTCTAGAAAAATATACAAAGATATATAACACACTGAATCACACAAAGCTGTAATTAAGTCAAAGTCAATATATATATATATATATATATATATACTAAGGGGAAAGCATAATCAACCCTACATTGACTTGATTCTACAAAAAATACAACCAATAACTACTCTGTTCGAAATTTGTAATTTCAACACTTCACAAGTACCCATATGTAATATAGAAAAAATAGGTTGAAAAAGAAGCACAATAACAATTAAGCTACATTGCCACTTTAGAATATATTTCACAAGTATCAACCTATATAATCTCCAACTATTGATACAAAGTATCTGCACCGAGTTAAAATAACAAATTGCATATATATGTATGTGTTTATATGCACAATCTAATTCTGCAGATATATTTACTTAAACAAGATTAAGAGAAAAGATATAACAGCTTGTGTACAGACCACAATGCCCCAGAAATAAGGGGAATGCTCCTATCGCTCTTATAAGGACCAAGATAAAATTTGCTATTTAAGCATTATCCAAAGGCATTTATCTCTAAAGCGCATTGTAGCCAGATATATATATATTTTTTTATTTTTTTATTTTTTTTTCAATACTTGAATTCCAGCATATATAGTACAATTACATCTGCAAGTGTACACAACACCTAAATCTTAAATCATAAAAGTTTATTCTCTTATCAATTCAATTAAATACGATACTATATTTTCCTCAATCTGATATACAAGCTCATTAGAGGAGGTGTACATTATTCAGTCTTATCAGAGAGATATAATACCCAGAGCAACACCATACGTATGCACATCAATAATTTGATACAGTAACGTAGTTGTCAGAGATAGAAGAGAATCCACACTTATATCAGCTCTTCAGATAACCGTATTTCAGTATCATAATATCTGAACACTGATACCCCTCTTTCATTTCGTTACTCCACCCAAATACTAAATAAAGGGTACAATTTAACCCCAATTTCTAAGTTCTACGCGAATTTGTGTTTTTAAATGTTTGTTATTATTTTCTTTTTTTAAGTGTTGAAATAAAAGTTAGATTTTAATTATAGATACACGCTGCTCCATCCACATTTTCTTCCTTTTCAAGGTTTTTTGATACCTAATGTAGGGGACAGTAAGTGCTAATAAATGCAATCTGCTCTTGGAGCCAGAAACTCACATTTCTGACTCTACTTTTTTCTGAATCATTGATTCTTGCATAAGCACTCCAGCAAGTACCCACTGTAAAATTGAATGTAGGTACAAACTAGCAGTCCCTATTCACGAGTGTAGTGCGGTTGCAATCTTTTGCGTCTTCTAGTAGTTCACATTATCCTATTCTCTATATAGGATTTCCGCAACCAGAATAGCACACACATCAAAATATCAATAGAAAGTATGGCAAACAAATATGATAAAGATAAGCAAACCAGGGAGCAAAAAAGACAAAGTGATCTTAATGAAGTGTTCCAAGACTCGTCAAGTGGAAACTCAGATATAACACCAAATAATCTAGACACACTGCTAAGAGAATTACATAAAAACCTGTTCAAACAGGATAAATTATGGTGGGATGAGCAGTTCTGTGAGCAATACATTCAGAGAAATCTTATCCCAAGGGGACTGCGAATTCAACTCTTCCCAGCCTTTGAATTCAGGAAAAAAGAACTAAGTGTTGAATGGGAAGAAGCTTTGAGTGAATGTTCAGCCAAACTAATGAAAATCTTGATAAAACATAATTCATCTGAATATGAAAGACTGGAAGATTTAATTAAAGTACAGAATGAACAACTAAAACATTTTGAAAATCTTAAAGAATTTGAGAATGCATACAAGAAATATCAAAAAGAACTCGATAAGTATGAGAATGAAATTAAATCAACCAAGAAAGGCAAACTACAAAGAGATATTCTGGATTTCCAAAACAACAAAGTTTATAAATGGAAAAATAAAAATTTCACTTCCAATTACAAAACGCAAAGGAGAGTGAACATTGTGGAGACTGATGTTTCTGATACTGATAATGAGGAACAGGAAAATGATGGCAAAGATCAACAGGAAGAACCTTCAACATCAAAAAAATCATCTACTATTCAAAATAGAAAAAGAAAGTCTTTTTTAGAAGACGATCTAAGTTCAGATTCAGAACCACCAGAAGAGGTGGGAGGTTCCAACAAAAGAAACACAAGGAACAACAACAAGAAGAACATCAAAGACAGATTCCAAAAACCTCTGAGACGAAATCTGAGCCCATTCTCACAAATAAGAATGAAGAACTAAGAATTATAAATCTCTCAGAAAGAAGACTTTCCAAACACCATAAAAGTGTTCTATCCAAAGGATTATCCTTTTGCCCCAATTCCCAACTGGACAAATTCGAAACAATAAAGGACATCCAACTTTTCCTACGCAAACTTCTCCTCAAAAAATATTTTGCAAATAAGGATATGCAAGAAAATATATCTAATCTATCAGAAGAAGAACTAGAGTCCCTAAGAAATTTAGAAGATCTACTAACAGAACAAGAAATCCCAGAGGAATCAAACTGGAGAAAAGAATTGAAAAACAAATCTAAATTTGTACCAGCCACGAACATCAGTTCTAACATAGATGTATTCAATCAAATAGTATGTAATTCAATTAACGAACTCAACATTCATACAAAAGCCAAAAACTTGACCAAAAAAGAAAGAGAAGCATTAAAAGATATGGAAGAATGGGACGATGTGATCATCCGAAACGCAGATAAGGGTGGAAATATTGTTATATGGCCTGAGAGTATGTATCTAAAAGAAGCATCCATCCAATTGAAAAATTCTGTATGTTACAGAGAACTTTGGAGCAATCCCACAGAACAATTCCATCAGCAATACAACAAATTAATCGATGATGCAAAAAGAAGAGGCCTCATTACAACCAAAGAAACAAAATTTCTAAATGTATCTCACCCAAAAACAGCCACGTTTTATTTGATCCCAAAAATTCATAAAAACAATAAGCAACCCCCTGGTCGCCCAATAGTATCAGGAAACGACAACTTAACCGAGAAAGCAAGCCAGTAAATAGATCTCAGACTCAGACAATTCCTAACTCAACTTCCATCATATGTGAGAGATACCATGGAAGTATTACAAATCATTCAAGATATCCATATTTCCAAAACAACATGGTTAGTAACTTCGGATGTCGAGTCTTTGTACACTAGCATAAATCATCAACTTGGACTCAATGCTGTAAAACACTTTCTGAATATGTCATCAGAAGAAAGTCAAGATTATAATGAATTCATGATAAATCTACTTAAGTTTGTGTTAACCAAAAATTATTTTCTTTTCAATAACAAATACTATCTTCAAACCCAAGGAACAGCGATGGGCACTGCATGTGCACCCACGTATGCCAACCTGTTCCTAGGTTGGTGGGAACAAAAACATGTTTTTTCAGATACAAATGATCAATACACTAAATATATCCCAATGTGGGTTAGATATATCGACGACATCTTATTCCTGTGGGAAGGACCGGAATCTGAATTGGATAATTTTCTGGAACATCTAAACAATAACAAATTAAATATAAAATTAACTTACGAAAAAAGCTTAACCAATATATCCTTTCTAGACTTACTTATTCAGAAGAACCCTGATGGTACACTCTCAACAGACCTATACAGAAAAAGAACAGCCACCAACAACGTACTACATTCAACCAGCGCACACGCACCCAATACCACCAAGTCGTTACCCATTGGGGAATTTCTTAGGATCAAACGTAATTGCTCAGATGAGCAAACCTTTAGAAAAAGAGCCACAGAACTGGAAAATAGGTTAAAAGTGAGAGGCTACAGTAAAAGGTCCATTCAAAAAGCTAAAAAAAGAGCATATAACACACCAAGATCTGACCTATTGAAGGTCCGACCAAAAAAACAGGACAACAAAACAAGATTAGTCTTGACCTACAATGACCAATCACAAGAAGTCATCAGAATCATTCAAAACAACTGGCATATACTACAAGCTGATCCAATTTTAAAAAGTATAATTGGTCAAAAAGCAGAAATCAGCTACAGAAGATCAAGAAATCTAAAAGAAAGATTAAGTCCTAGCCATTACATCAAGAAAACTAAACCAATAAGAACTCCAGAGAAAGGCTCTTTCCCCTGTGGAAGCTGTTCAACTTGCTCACACATGATGAAAAAGAAAAAAACGATCACAGACAGATTTGGCAAACCACACCAAATCAAAACATACATAAGTTGTAACACTGTGGGACTCATATATGCCCTCCAATGCAAGTGTCACTATACCTATATAGGAATGACCACTAGAAAGTTACACACAAGAATCATGGAACACCTAAGAAATATTCGTAATGCTCCCAAAGATTTACAAAAAGATAAAAAATTAACATCTGTAGCATCTCACTTTCTAAAATACCATAATTGCAAAACCTCTGAACTGGAATGCTACGGCGTCCAAAAGCTGTCCCTAGGACTAAGAGGAGGAGACCTAGAGAAGGCCCTCCAAAAGATAGAAACTAAATGGATATACCTTATGGATTGCGTTCATCCAAAAGGTTTAAATGAACAAAATAACTATTCAATGTTCTTATAATGCACAAAAAGAAAATATGTCATTCAAATCATGCACGAAAAATCATACAATGATATTAATAAGCCTTGGTGTTCCTTCAAAAGCTCATATCTAAATAGTACAAACGATAAGGTTTCTTCTGTAAAATAACAAAATATATTCAGTAAAAACTATTACTCAAAATTCACCAATCTGAATTTAATATATGTAATACTCACACAGTTGGTATTTCCAATCTTATTGTATTAATAAATTACTTCACGTTGTGTTTTTCACCTCTCCTTCACAGTCCTAACACTCATCCCTTACTTTGTAATCACGTTCACTCCTTTCCAAGTCCCCCTTTTCACTTGACCCCCCTTGTGTCTTTACCCCCATCTTGTATTCACATTTATCCCTTTATCCCCTACATCACCTTTATCACCATCCAAGAGCACATTACACCGCCACTCACAATGACAAGCCTAACTTCACCGATCACTCACATTTCAAGTATGACACATGTTTATAATATTAAACATAACTACACATATAGAGTGACAAAGTATTGCACCTCAGTAGGTCTAAAAATCCCCCCAATATAAACGTCTTACACAGCTACACTAGAAGGTTATACTAACGTTGTCACAAGAAATTGAAATCGCTAATTCAATTTTTCAAAAAGAATACAAATCTTCCTAAATCATTCTATTCAACCTAAGTAGCATTGAATAAATATATCTTCACACGTAGCACCCACTCCTCTTCTCTAAATCACTGCAGAAAGCTTATTAAAAGCAATTCTCGCATTATCATCACAACAGTTCATTGTCACGCTCGTCACCCAAAAACAACCAATCCACACTTCCATAAGTTAATATAACATTTATTACAGAAGAGTGCTCTCAACATAAATAGAATAAAAATCTATCAGTAGTATGTGCATTTGCCCGAAGATGATAGATTGGGAAACAACCGAGGTTTAATGTAGAAGAGTCTGATTGATTTATTCAACCTAAGTGCATGCAATATACATATGATACCCTCCTAAATAAATTCTCTTCATCCTCTTATTTATCGATATATTTACATCAATTCATATAATAAATAATATGAGAGATACTAATAAAGAGTCAATATTAACTTAAAACTTATATGAGGAATATTAAGTTAAAGTACTTGACTGTATTCAGCCCATCTATACACATTATACATACTATTTATAGTATAAACATATATCATGATTTAATGTAGTATAGCGGACATTTATGAAAACATGTAAATGTATTACGGTTGATATCAATCTAACAGACATAAGCCTCAAGGATTTCAATCAACTTACAAACATACTCCAATAACCCTATAGAATACATTATCAGTATTATACCAAAGTTTAAGAAGCAATCCTAACAAATCTAAAGAATAAGGCATCCATTTAGATATTGACGTAATTCAAACAGCCGTCAATCAAACACATAGGGATTCCGATTGGCGACCAACTGACGACAGGGTGGAGCAAAGCCAATAAATCACCGAAGATTGTTGCGCGCGTCACCCTTTGAAAAAGCCGGAATTACAAACGACGAAATATGTTAGGGAGAGGTTGACATCTCGATTTCAACCTATTTAGTTTTTTAATTTGCAAAAGAACGTAGAACCTAGATAACAAAATGAATGTATGAATGAGTATCGGGGAAAATTTAAAATAAGTTGGGGAAGGCTGATGTGGATGCTTCTATAGTCAGTAATATAAACAAACGATGTGAATGCAAGGATAACCAAACAAACAATACATTGTGAATGAGAGAGAAAAAAAGTGTGACTCTGAACTTTACTGAGTAACCGCTGGCATATAAGTTTCAGTATTACTTGACCTGATTTCACTACAATTTATCAGACGCTAGTCAATATTTTAAAGACCACAAGACTGCTATATCCAAAATATACCGGCTCCCAAGCAATACTGCTAGAAATCGGGGGACAATTGCAGATATAGCCTAGATGTTATGGTTAACAAACTAAGACCCGTACTTGTACAGTCCACTCAACAATATAATTATTAAGAGCTCTATAAAATGAGTGAAATTATCTAAGCAAGCTATCAGGGTCTAGATATATAAAACCATTATAGTATTATACAGTCAGCAGTATTACCGAATAATACAAGCGAACTACAAGAATTTATAAATGATATTGTGAACAAATATTGCACCAGCAAGTAGGATATATTACTGAATGTACCTAACATATACAACAGTTTCAGTAAATTAAGTAATAATACCTAAGGCCAAGTGTAGTGACTCTCAAGAAAATTCTAGAAAAATATACAAAGATATATAACACACTGAATCACACAAAGCTGTAATTAAGTCAAAGTCAATATATATATATATACTAAGGGGAAAGCATAATCAACCCTACATTGACTTGATTCTACAAAAAATACAACCAATAACTACTCTGTTCGAAATTTGTAATTTCAACACTTCACAAGTACCCATATGTAATATAGAAAAAATAGGTTGAAAAAGAAGCACAATAACAATTAAGCTACATTGCCACTTTAGAATATATTTCACAAGTATCAACCTATATAATCTCCAACTATTGATACAAAGTATCTGCACCAACGAGTTAAAATAACAAATTGCATATATATGTATGTGTTTATATGCACGATCTAATTCTGCAGATATATTTACTTAAACAAGATTAAGAGAAAAGATATAACAGCTTGTGTACAGACCACAATGCCCCAGAAATAAGGGGAATGCTCCTATCGCTCTTATAAGGACCAAGATAAAATTTGCTATTTAAGCATTATCCAAAGGCATTTATCTCTAAAGCGCATTGTAGCCAGATATATATATATATATTTTTTTTTTTTTTAATTTTTTTTTTTTTTTTTTTCAATACTTGAATTCCAGCATATATAGTACAATTACATCTGCAAGTGTACACAACACCTAAATCTTAAATCATAAAAGTTTATTCTCTTATCAATTCAATTAAATACGATACTATATTTTCCTCAATCTGATATACAAGCTCATTAGAGGAGGTGTACATTATTCAGTCTTATCAGAGAGATATAATACCCAGAGCAACACCATACGTATGCACATCAATAATTTGATACAGTAACGTAGTTGTCAGAGATAGAAGAGAATCCACACTTATATCAGCTCTTCAGATAACCGTATTTCAGTATCATAATATCTGAACACTGATACCCCTCTTTCATTTCGTTACTCCACCCAAATACTAAATAAAGGGTACAATTTAACCCCAATTTCTAAGTTCTACGCGAATTTGTGTTTTTAAATGTTTGTTATTATTTTCTTTTTTTAAGTGTTGAAATAAAAGTTAGATTTTAATTATAGATACACGCTGCTCCACCCACATTTTCTTCCTTTTCAAGGTTTTTTGATACCTAATGTAGGGGACAGTAAGTGCTAATAAATGCAATCTGCTCTTGGAGCCAGAAACTCACATTTCTGACTCTACTTTTTTCTGAATCTGAATATATACTATTTGAACCCATATAAACATGTACATTACTCATATAGTTACAAATTGTAAACTTTAATAATTGACTATATTCCTATCTCTGAATGGGATATTGTGTTGCAGTTACTTTATATTGTAAATTAATCATATGTGAGTCTCACCAGAGTTATCAATTTAACTCCAATTTATGAATATATTGTGCCTGTCCCTATATATAGGTGTATTTACAAACAATATGTACCCCATTTCATTATGTATTCAATCTAAAGGAAAACTCCTTTGATATAACATAAAACATAAAATTGATTTAAATTTGGGTATACCACTCATGTATTTAGTTCATAAATATTCTTATAAATTTGGTCACTCATGGAACCTAATCTAGTTCCAAAAATTAATTAGATCATAGGCCGAATTGAGTCCAGTTGGGTGCCTAGTTTTTAGTTGGAATATTCAAAATATTTCTCTTTTGGCTAATGCTTGATCTCTATCCACCTCTCTTTTTCCAACATAGACAGTTTCAATAATGGTCCATTTAAAACGCCTCACATCCTTATTATGGGCTCTTTTGAAATGCTGGACTAGGGGGGTGGTAAGAACACTGGCCTTTATATTGGTAAGGTGTTCTCTTATGCATGAGTGTGTCTCTCTCAACGTCATCCCTACATATTGTAAGTGACAGTCCATGTAACTCGCCAAATAGACTGTATATTTACTTCTACAGTTCATGCATTTTTTATGTGTGTATGTCTTATTGGTGACTTCACTCTTGAAACCCTCACCTTCTGCCAAATACTCACAGGCTGTACAGGTAAAATGACTGCATCTGTAGACACCTTTATTCTACGAGGAAGTAAGTAAAAATATTGATAAAGGGGAATCAGTGATATACTTAGATTTTGCAAAGGCATTTGATAAAGTGCCACATGAGAGATTAATGAACAAATAGCTGAAAATATTAGCTCATGGATAAATAACTGGATAAAAGATAGGGAGCAATGAGTAGTAGTAAATGGATCATATTTAGATTGGACAAAGGTAATCAGTGGAGTCCCCCAGGGATCAGTACTGGGCCCTGTTCTTTTTAATATTGTTATAAATGACTTGGAGCAAGGATTAAATAGCGACATCTCTATTTTTGCAGATGATACTAAGTTAAGTAAAGGTCATTAGGTCAGAGCAGGACAAACTTTCATTACAAAGGGATCTGCAAAAATTCCTCCATAGGGACCAAGACAAAGAGGGTAGATATTTGGGCCTTTTTGGCCTCCTATATGGAAATATTGTAGGAAGGAGCAGCAGCACCACACTTTAGAGATTTTTAACTGCTTTTAATGAGGAAACATGTCTCTTTGTATGTTTCCTCATTAAAAGCAGTTAAAAATCTCTAAAGTGTGGTGCTGCTGCTCCTTCCTACAATATTGTCTACTTCTGGGGTTGGTGCAGAGACCCCTGCAGTGTGCACCCTAAATTGGATGGTGAGTGCTGGGCCTATCTCTAATTTTTACATTCTCCTATATGGAAAACCAATGACTTAAGTAGTTATTAATAAGTTAATATTTATGCCCCAAACTCGAACCAAGCATCTTTTTTCCAGCAAACAACAAACTCCATACTTGGATACTTAAAAGGCCCACTAGTACTGGCAGGAGAATTTAATCTCCCCTTGTATCCTACCATAGACAACTTCAACCCACACTTAAAACTCCCTACCAAAGTACTACATACAGTTTGGAATAACTTTTCACTGCTAACTCTTAACCACACCTGGAGACATCTTCATCCCCATAAACAAGATTACACCTTTTTTCTCAAGCCCCAATAAATCCTATTCTAGAATCGACTACATAATGGAAGATAATCTTTCCTTACTAAATCTTAGATACACACGTATTATCCCTATTAGCTGGTCAGATCATTTGGCTGTTAGTAGTTCCTTCACTTGGCCTTCTATACCAATATGCACGTTCCATTGGAGGTTGGACGAAACGTTATTATCAGATCCTCTGATCAGAATAGACATAGAACGAGCACTACAAGAGTATTCCACCTTTAAGGTATCAAAGGATACATCACCCATTACCACTTGTGAGGCCCACACATGTGTTTTACGGGGAATCTTGATGAAACACAAAGCTTTAAAAAACAAAACATACAAACATACGGCAAAAATACATAACATTGACAATAGCAAGTTTAGACTACACCCACAAAAGACATCCGACAGACCTGACAACCCAGCAAAAACTAGATCAAGCTAGACAGCAACTTAATCAGTTCTTAAACATTAAAGCTCAAAATACAGCTTTCTTTTTACATCAAAAATATCATAAACAAGGTAACATGCCAGGTAGACTGCTGGCGAGAGCCCTTAGGCACAAAATAACCTCATCTTATATACACTCCCTGACAGCTACTGACTTGACCAAAACAAGAAACTCACAAAAAATAGCCAAAGAATTCTGCCATTACTATTCCAGACTGTACAATCTATTTCCCAACCATGACAAGGAGAGTCATAGGCAGGAATGTGAGAAATACCTTGCAAAGATGCTACTTCCTCAAATTCATCCTGACCAGTCCCAATCCCTAAGTCAACCCATTACCCTCCAAGAGCTAGAACTAGCCATTAAGTCACTTAAACAGGGAAAGAGCCCAGGTCCACATAGATATAATTTTTTTTATTATAAACAATTTAAACATCTACTTTCTCCACATCTCCTAAAAAAATTCAATCATATTAGCCTAGACCATCCGTTCCCATCTAGTATGCTAGCAGCAAATATAACGGTCCTCCCTAAGCCAGGCAATTCAACTGAACTCCCCTCCAATTTTAGACCTATCTCTTTACTTAATGTCAACATAAAACTATATTCCAAGATACTGGCCAACAGACTCAATGACTTTCTCCCCCACTTAATACATAATGACCAGACAGGCTTTGTACCACAAAGAGAAGCAAAAGACAACACAGTTAAGGCCCTACACCTGCTACAATATACTTCTCAGCATGAAATCCCAACGCTTTTTATCTTGACAGACGCTGAAAAGGCGTTTGACCGCCTAGACTGGACTTTTCTGATGTGCACCCTCCACAAATTTGGCCTCCCAACAACACTATACACGACACCCTCTGCCAAGATTAAGGTTATCGGCCTACTCTCAGACTCCTTCCCCATACGTAATGGTGCAAGGCAGGGTTGCCCTCTTTCGCCCCTCTTATTTGTACTCTCCATGGAAGTGCTGGCCACTGTTTTATGTGCAGCTCAGCATGTTGAAGGCATAAAAATTAAAACCTCTGAATACAAATTAGTGTTATTTGCCAACGACCTCCTCATGACTCTCACAAACCCATTAAGATCCAGAGCAACAGCCCACTCCATTCTCATGACATATGGTTCCAAATCAAATTTCTCCATAAATTTTGGTAAATCAGACATCCTTCCTATTTACGTAGCAAAAGAATACTTACAATCTCTTTCTTTGGTCGAACCATTCTCCTTCCGTTCACATTCTCTAAAGTACCTAGGTATTCACCTATCCCCAAACTTGACAGAATTGGTTACATTGAACTATGAAACACTTACATCTCACATAACCGCAAGTGAGGAGCAGTGGGTCATTAAACCTATCTCATGGTTGGGGAGGATTGGGGCAGCAAAAATGACACTACTTTCCAAAATCTTATACGTCTTACAGATGGTTCCTATCCCTCTTCCTAACTACATGATCCCAAAATTACAATCTATCATCAACTCCTATATTTGGAAAATTAAACAACCGAGAATAGCTAAATCTACACTGTATAAGGATCCCATAGCGGGAGGACTGGGAGTCACAAATATTCAAAACTACCGAAATGCTGTTTTCCTTTCTAGAATCATAGTTTGGTCATGAGGAACACCACAATAAGCAATTGGTACAACTAGAATACAACCTCTCAAATTATCCCCAGCTCGGGTCCTCCTGTTGGACAGAAATGTGTCTAGATAAAACGAAGCACCCTAATATAGCCATAATCTCAGAAACTTACAAAGTCTGGGCGAACATAATTAAAACACACCAAAATCTTTCATCGATACCCTCCCCACTCACGCCTACCCTAAGAAATACTCATTTTCAACCAGACCTTTCCTACACCCCGACTGGTACCAAAGATATACACCTCCTTCTGCCTACATACACCCTGGTGGAGGTAGGCTATTGGACAAACAACTGATTCAACATCTAGGAGAATGACCTGCCGACTTACACTAAGTCGTGGGATTGTGACTTACCTTTTTTGATCCCAGCAGCGGAGTGGAACTCAATCTTCTCCTCTATAAAAAAGTCAGCACATTCAGCGAAGCTGTTAGAGACAAATATTAAACTTCTAACTAAATGGTACCTTACACCACAAAGACTAAAATATATTTATCCAAATTCCTCCAACCTCTGCTGGACTTTGCTCTAATGAAGGCTCCTTGTATCACATCTGGTGGGCATGCCCAAAGATCCAACCAATTTGGACCTCAATCATATCCTATACACAATGCACTCTAGTTACTATAGACCCAGTAATTTTCTTGTTTCACAGATACCCTAAGCTTAAGTCTAAACTACACGCTAAATTGCTACAAATACTAATAAACAGTGCACACCAACTTATCCCCTGAGCATGGAAAAAAGAAAAACCTCCCACTCTGCAAATGTGGATTCAAGAAACAAACACTAATCTTAAATTAGAAAGATATCACTACTAGTTCTGAAATTCTTATAACTAGGTTTTTTTAAAAAATGGAAAAATATCATCTTAAATTTCCCAGAAGAAAGCCAGAGACAGTTAATTGCACCATTTAGAGGTACCATATATCTTGAAACAGCGATTGCAAATAATCGGCTAGATCACGAGTCTTGCGTTAGCCTTAAAAAGCAGCATTGAGAGGTCCCAACGCTGCTTTTTAACGCCCGCTGGTATTACGAGTCTGGCAGGTACAGGTGTACCTCTCACTTTTCTTCCGAGACTCGAGGCTACCGCAAATCCCCTTACGTCAATTGCGTATCCTATCTTTTTAATGGAATTTGCCTAACGCTGGTATTACGAGTCTTGGAAGAAGTGAGCGGTAGACCCTCTCCTGTCAAGACTCCTACCGCATTTAATAGTGAGTAGTTAAGAGTCTAACGTCGGAACATAAAGCTCTTAACTAAAGTGCTAAAAAGTACACTAACACCCATAAACTACCTATTAACCCCTAAACCGAGGCCCCCCCACATCGCAATTTCACTAAAATAATTCTTTTAACCCCTAATCTGCCAACCGGACATCGCCACCATCTACATTATACCTATGAACCCCTAATCTGCTGCCCCTAACATCGCCGACACCTACATTATATTTATTAACCCCTAATCTGCCGCCCCAATGTCGCCGCCACCTACCTACAATTATTAACCCCTAATCTGCCGACCGGACATCGCCACCACTTTAATAAATGTATTAACCCCTAAACTGCCACACTCCCGCCTTGCAAACACTAGTTAAATTTTATAAACCCCTAATCTGCCCCCCCCACGTCGCCGACACTTACCTACATTTATTAACCCCTAATCTTCCGACCCCAACGTCGCTGCTACTATAATAAATTTATTAACCCCTAAACCTAAATCTAACCCTAAGTCTAACCCCCCCTAACTTAAATATAATTTAAATTAAACTAAATAAATTTAATATAATTAAATAAATTAATCTGCTTCTCTTTAAAACTTTATTGGTGAAACGTATAGAAATTTATTTAATTGTTGGCCAATATCTGGCACTTTCTAGTGGCTAAGTGGGTAGTTTAAATGTGGTGTTATTAAAATGGGGACTACTTGTACACATAGTCAGTATCAGTTTTGACTGCTACCGTTATTCAAACCAGATCGCTGTCAGCCAAACGCAGCGTTAAGAGACTGACTACCACGCTTCATAGTGGCAGCTGAGCGATCTGCCTTTTGGCATATTGTAGTAACCACTGTTGTGTTAAAACAAAATCTAATCCTGGGTATTATACTATAATTGCATAAAAAGCGCAAATAGTGGTTTTGTACATTACCTCCGTTTACGGTGGCAGCCAGTCTTATGATACATACATCTGTCTCACTAAATGACTACTCAACAAGCTGTAAACTATGAAATAACAGAATATCTGACAACAGCATGTATGTTTATATGAATGATTGAAATAGTGACTGTTATTTTCGATTCATATGGCCTTACATTTTATGTAAATTAACCCACGATCTATCCTCCACTTACCACTAGCCCAATAAACTAGCATTCCCTTATTGACTTTGTTGTTGGTAACGTTCTGTACTTTCCCATAACTGCAAGAGAAGCATGTGCGTGTATTAAGCAGGTATAATGATACATTTTTTTACCTGACTTGATAGATTTTAATAATCAAGGTTTTATAAATGACATTGTATATGTTATCCTAGGTACACCTTATTACCCAATTATAATAAACCAGCTACGCCCATTTTTGTCTAGTTGCATATAGTTTATCCATTAATGGTATATTATCCACAATATAATGAGTACTAGTTTTTAGTACTATCATTTGGGATAACCTTTTTCCAATAGGTATTGACATAATAGGGACTGTCCTCACAAATGTGGGACATATACTATCTGTGCAAGTGAACGTAGCAACATGTAATAGATGTAGTAATATAGTGATACTTATTTTTAATTTATTCTCATTTTATATAATTTTTTCATTAATAAAAGTTATGTTTTAATGAATGTCTCATATGCCTATCCCCTATCTGAATACCTAACACTCTCACCCAAGTGTGCCCCAAGATATCTTGCTTTCTTTTCTTCTCTGTCAAAACTAAATACTTACCGATAAAATAAACCCTACGCTAGCTACAATATAACTAATAGTTACATTGTAGCTAGCTTTGGGTTTATTTTTATTTTACAGGCAACTTTGTATTTATTTTAACTAGGTACAATAGTTATTAAATAGTTATTAACTATTTAATAACTACCTAGCTAAAATAAAGACAGAATTACCTATAAAATAAATCCTAACCTAAGTTACAAGTACACCTAACACTACACTATCATTAAACTAATTACCTAAACTACCTACAATTAATTGCAATTAAATGAAATAAACTAAATTACAAAAAAAAACAATCACTAAATTACAGAATATAAAAAAAAATTACAAGAATTTTAAACTAATTACACCTAATCTACACCTAATCTACACCTAATCTAATTCCCCTAAAAAAATTCCCTACCCTATACTAAATTACAAATAGCCCTTAAAAGGGCCTTTTGCGGGGCATTGCCCCAAAGTAATCAGCTCTTTTACCTGTAAAAAAAAAATACAATACCACCCCGAACATTACAACCCACCACCCACACACCCCTACTCTAAAACCCACCCAATCCCCCCTTAAAAAAACCTAACACTAACCCCCTGAAGATAACCCTACCTTGAGCCGTCTTCACCCAGCTGGGCACAAGTGGTCCTCCAGAGAGTCCGAAATCTTCATCCGATTGGGGCAGAAGAGGTCCTCCAGATGCCCCCTTCACGGGCCTGCACGCTAGGCAACGCCCCTTCGCGGGTCTTCGCGCTAGGCCATACCCACTTCACGCTCGGCCACTCCCCAGCACACGCTCGGCCATGCCCACTTCTCGTATCTGTCGGCAGATCAGGTAGGGAATCCAAAGCCAGGTGTGTTTGTCCTTGTGCTGTCTCTATTGTGCATGACAGCTTCGGACAAACACACTTGGCCTTTTATAGTATAGGATTAATTTTGTTTAATTTAAATTATATTTAAGTTAGGTGGGGGTTAGACTTAGGTTTAGGGGTTAATAACTTTATTATTGTGGCAGCGACATTGGCAGTGGCAGATTAGGGGTTAATAAATGTAATATCATTGTGGCAACGTTGGGGGGGCAGATTAGGGGTTAATAACTATAATGTAGGTATCGTCGATGTTGGGGGCAGCAGATTAGGGGTTTATAAGTATAATGTAGGTGGCGGCAGTGTCCGGAGCGGCAGATTAGGGGTTAATAATTATAATGTAGGTGTCAGCGATAGCGTGGGCGGCAGATTAGGGGTTAATAAGTGTAAGATTAGGGGTGTTTAGACTCGGGGTTCATGTTAGAGTGTTAGCTGCAGACGTAAATGTTCTTTCCCCATAGGAAACAATGGGGCTGCGTTAGGAGCTGAACGCTGCTTTTTTTCAGGTGTTAGTTTTTTTTTCACCCAGCTCAGCCCCATTGTTTCCTATGGGGAAATTGTGCACGAGCACGTTTAGCCAGCTTACCACTGAGATGTGGAGCTAAATTTTGCTCAACACTCACTTTTCTGAGGCTAATGCCGGCTTGCAGAAAACTCGTAATACCAGTGTTGTTTAAAGGGACCGGTAAGAAAAAAAGGAGCGTTAGCACCGCACAGCCTTACCGACAAAACTCGTGATCTAGCCGAATGAGTTTCCAAGATAGGGAGTTAAGAAATAGAGGAGGGGGGGGGTCCCTTTTTTTTTTTTTTTTTTCTCTCCCTCTTTTTTTCTCTCTTTCCTTTTCTTTTTTTTTACAAAAATGGTATAAAACAAACCAACTAGGTAGTCTTGCGACACAATATGTTTTTTTTTATGTTTTTTCTTTTGTTAAAGGGACACTATACCCAAATTTTTTCTTTTGTGATTCAGATAGAGCATGCAATTTTAAGCAACTTTCTAATTTACTCCTATTATCAATTTTTCTTCATTCTCTTGCTATCATTATTTGAAAAATAAGGCATCTAAGCTTTTTTTTTGGTTTCAGTACTCTGGACAGCACATTTTTATTGGTGGATGCATTTATCCACCAATCAGCAAGGACAACCCAGGTTGTTCACCAAAAATGGGCCGGCATCTAAACTTACATTTTTCAATTTCAAATGAAGATACCAAGAGAAAGAAGAAAATTTGATAATAGGAGTGAATTAGAAAGTTGCTTAAAATTTCATGCTCAATCTGAATCACGAAATAATTTTTTTTGGGTACAGTGTCCCTTTAAAAGCCTTGATGATTGAATTGTAAACCGGTATATGATTTATGATATATACTCAACTGTTGGTATATAAATAAATATTTAAAAAAAAAAAAAGAAAGATATCACTACCTGCTCACAAACACATTAGATACGTACACAGATATAATGTATCTAAGGGACACAGACCTACATAAACACTTCAATCATTTACGCCTTGAAGTCTCTAAGCCTGTCGCTTCCATCGTAGGACCACTGTGAGTCTACTAATGCAAACATAACCACTATCAAACAATTAGTGGAATCATGTCTGTCCACCCCTCCTAATATTACCAGTCAAGCAAAGGCCACTTAGTGTCCTCAGGCACTATTATCAGTTTATACACAGAGATCGTTGCATGGAATTTATTGTTATTATTATTGTTAATATTGATATTGTTATAACCTATTACTTAGTGTTCGACCATTTCTGTTCCTGTTGGATAGGAATGGAGATAGAAAGAAGGACATTTTGTTACTTTCGGATGTGTCACAGTAAACTAAGGACTTTTACAAGGACATGCCTTTTTCTATATGAAGAAAGTTTAATGCACACATTGACTAAATGTTGTATAATATTTTCAAAGTGCCTATATTTTTCTATCATACAACTGTATACTTACCAATATTGTTTAATAAAAAATATTTTTCAAAAAGAAAATAAGCAGGCAACATATTTTTTAAATGCGACAAGACTTAGCCAAACAGAGGAGGAAAGGGATTTGGGAGTAGTGATAGATAACAAGCTAAAGATGGGTGCACAATGCAGGGCAGAGGCTAATAAGATACTAGCATGTATTAACAGAGGCATTCAAGGGAGGAAAGCATAATTCTGTCACTATATAAAGTCCTGGTAAGAACTCACCTTGAGTATGGAGTGTAGTTCTGGGGACCGATCGCAAAAAAAGATATTGCAGAACTAGAAAAAGTTCAGAGAAGGGCCACAAAGCTAATAAGGGGATTGGCAAATTTAACCTATGAGGAGAGGCTAGCCAAACTGGGTCTGTTTTCTTTAGAAAAAAGGTGTTTGAGAGGTGACATGTTTACTTTATATAAATATATTCAAGGCCCACATACAGAGATGGCAGAAGCTCTGTTTATTCCAAGAAAATTGTTTCTGACAAGAGGTCACAATTTAAAGTTGGGGGAAAGGAGATTTAATCTCCTGCAACGGAAAACTTTTTTTCACTGTAAGAGCAATAAAATTGTGGAACTCATTACCAAAGGAGGTAGTGAATGCCAATACCCTAGATACATTTAAAAATAGTCTGGATACATTTCTGTATATAAACAAAATTCATGGATATGATTGCTAGTATTAAATGGGTCACCTTTTAGTGGGGTTATTTAAGCTTAACTGGAGCTTTTTGTAAGTATTTTAGATTTGTATAGGTTGAACTCGATGGACTTCGGTCTTTTTTCAACCTTATCTACTATGTTATGTTACTATGTTACATAACTAAAATGCATGCTCATTTTTTTATTCTTTTTAAGTAATCATGTGTAGGCCCTTTATATGTAATTTGGCTAGGGTGGCGTTTTTATCATTTGAGCTGAGGGTCTGAGATTTAGGCAAATGTGCTGGTAGATATTCAGCAGGTTAGTTGTAAAATTTATTAGTTGTGGCAGATGTGTGAGGGAGGGGAAGAATAATTGGGATAAAGATATGAATGGAGGATGACCCAGAATTCTCTAACTTCTCTATATTTCGTTAATTTCCCTTTACTTTGTCAGGTTATGTGACCTTTATTACCCTATTAATTTTTATTTCTCTTACACTCATGTTGCTCCAATATTTACCAAAAGAATATTTACATTTACTTAGTTGCCTTCCCTTTTTATTCCATAAAACCATAAAAATATATTTGAACCAACATTGGGCCCACAGGGACTTAGATTATAACCAATGTAAAATTGATAACACACTATGGCAGGGGTAAAGTCCTATAAAAAAAAGTGTGGGAACCAAGACTTCCATCTCTCTTACACACTTAATATTGTTTTTTTTTTATATATATATATATATATATATATATATATATATATATATATATATATATATATATATACACACTGTATTTATATGTATATAATCTATAAACGTTGGTTAATGAAAGCAAATTAAATCCAATTAAGGTTTGAATGGTTGTCTTTGGGCCTGAGAATCCTCTTCTGTCACAGAATCTCACCCACTTAAGGTGCAATAGTCCTATTTCTGCAGAGGAGAACTAAATAACCCCAGAGCAAGCCACACATAAATGTAAGCACCATGTGTTACACACATTGTGGGTTGATCCCAGAGCTGGACCACTGACAGGCTTGCAGTTAGTATATTGTTGGAAGTGTTACTGCCCATTACAAGAGGATCTCACTATCCCTCTAACCAGACTGTGCTTCAGCTATTCCCACCAGCAGCAGCAGTGTTTACTGAAGCTTTATGTTCTCTGTCCAGAGGGAACTTAGTTCTACCTGCAAAAATAGTGCAGGAATTCCGCTCCCATGTATTCCCGCTCAACTTGACCCCTGCAATATGGACTAGATTTCAAGTTCTCTCATATAACTGCATGAGAGAACTAAATTTGCGTTAAAAAAAGTTGCACCAAACACATCATAAATACATTAAAATAAAGTTTTACACTCATATAGACACTATCTATTAACAGTTATTCACATAAAAATAATAAAAAAAAAGGTTTAAGGGGTTAAAGGTATATGGCATATGACAAGGTATTTAAATGGAAAGGGCTATATTGTATAAATACATACATATACAGTGCATGCCTAAATTTGTGTATTTATATGTTTATATGTATATAATATATATATATATATATATATATATATATATATATATATATATATATATATATAAAAAAGTAGTAAGAAGCTACACATGTCATCAAACTTCATTTGACAGGTACCACGCCCCTTTTTATGTAAATCCCCACCCATTTTCCGCCCATATACTCGCCCCTGGAATCCGCCCCTTTTTAATATTGATAATGAATTTGATATGGTAATGATATAGTTGCGTAATAAATAAAATGTATTTTTATTCATTGTAATGATTTTGATATGGTAATTATATAGTTGCAGAATAAATAAAATTTATTTTTATTGATTGAATAATTGCTTTATGAATGAGAGAAATGTTTTTACTTTGGTGTGGTATATGTAATATCCAATAAGTTTTGTAGTTAGTGAATATTTTTAATACCCTTTAAATATTTATGTTTAAGGATACGGGCAAGACAAAGCTGTAATAAACATGTTCGGACTTGCCCGCATTACAGAATTCCATACTAGGGGCATAAGACAAAGCTATATATTCACACAAAAAAAAAACGAAAACAGACACGGCCTTAAACATGTATATTAAAAATATATATACTGAATGGGAAAAAAATCATGAAAACTGTAGTTTAAAACACTATAGGGCCCATTTATCAAGCTCCGTACGTAGCTTGTGGGCCTGTGTTTCTGGCGAGTCTTCAGAATCGCGAGAAACATAAGTTATGAAGCAGCGGTCTAAAGACCGCTGCTTCATAACCCTGTCCGTCTGCTCTGAGCAGGCGGACAGGAATCGCCAGAAATTACGATCAGGTTGATTGACACCTCCCTGCTGGCGGCCGATTGGCCGCGAGTCAGCAGGGGGCGGCGTTGCACCTGCAGCTCTTGTGAGCTGCTGGTGAAATGTTAAATGCGGAGAGCGTATTACTCTCCGCATTCAGCGTGGTCTTGCGGACCTGATCCGCACTGTCGGATCAGGTCCGCAAGACCTTTAATAAATAGGCCCCATTATCTTCACACATACTCAAGTATATACTTTTCTTCTTTCTTCTGGCACTGTCTTCTGCTATATCACACATGTACACACATGTACACACAGAGAGAGAGAATTTCAGTCAAATAGAGAGCGATGTATTCACACACAAAATATATATATATATATATATATATATATATATATATATATATATATACACACACACACACATAGAGAGGGATGTATTCACACAAAACACTCAAAACAGGCATTACCTTAAGTATGTATATTAAAAATTTATATACTGGCAGGAAAAACAAATCATGAAAGCTGTAGTTTAAAACACATTCGGCTAGATTACGTGGTTTTGTCGGTAAGGATGTGCGGTGCTAACAAGCCTTTTTTTCTTAACGCTCACTTAAGCCAACGCTGGTATTACGAGTCTTCTTCAAGCCGGCGTTAGCCTCAGAAAAGTAAGCGTTGAGCAAAATTTAGCTCCACATCTCACTATAATACCAGCGCTGCTTACGGTAGCGGTAAGCTGGCAAAACGTGCTCATGCACGATTTCCCCATAGGAAACAATGGGGCTGAGCTGACTGAAAAAAAACCTAACACCTGCAAAAAAGCAGCGTTCAGCTCCTAACGCAGCCCCATTGTTTCCTATGGGGAAATGAAAGTTATGTCTACACCTAACACCCTAACATGAACCCTGAGTCTAAACACCCCTAATATTACACTTATTAACCCCTAATCTGCCGCCCTGACATCGTCGACACCTACATTATATTATTAACCCTTAATCTGCCGCTCCGGACACCGCCCCCACCTACATTATACTTATGAACCCCTAATCTGCTGCCCGCAACATCCCCGAACCCTACATTGTCGCCACAACTATTTAAAATGTATTATCCCCTAATCTGCAGCCACCAACGTCGCCACCACTATAATACATTTATTAACAGAGAGGAGGTGATAGTGACCAAGCGCTAAAGTGGGTCCTTAAGCTGTGAACAAAAGGGGCCCTAACCCTAACACCCCCCTAACTTAAATATAATTTAAATACATTTAAATAAATTTACTTCAATTAAATAAATTATTCTTATTTAAAACTAAATACTTACCGATAAAATAAACCCTAAGCTAGCTACAATATAACTAATAGTTACATTGTATTTATCTTAGGGTTTATTTTTATTTTACAGGTAACTTTGTATTTATTTTAACTAGGTAGAATAGTTATTAAATAGTTATTAACTATTTAATAACTTCCTAGTTAAAATAAATACAAATTTACCTGTAAAATAAATCCTAACCTAAATTACAATTACACCTAACACTACACTATCATTAAATTAATTACATAAATTACCTACAATTAACTACAATTAAATTAAATAAACTAAAGTACAAAAAAAAACCCCACTAAATTACAGAAAATAAAAAAAGAATTACAATTTTTTAAACTAATTACACCTAATCTAATCCCCCTAATAAAATAAAAAAGCCCCCCAAAATAATAAAAATCCCTACCCTATACTAAAATACAAATAGCCCTTAAAAGGGCCTTTTGCGGGGCATTGCCCCAAAGTAATCAACTCTTTTAGCAACACAAAGTTTATGCAGCACCTGTCGACCAGCCACTGAAGTGTAGATAATAACTTTCACAAGTAAACCCCTGTATTGAATACTCTCTCCTGTTACTGCGACCCCTGTGATGCTTCCATACACACATGCATTACAGTACATACGCTGGTAAATAACTGCTGATCCTGGGGACCCACCTTGTAGTATCAAATGCTCAAAGTCCTCTCCCGTAACAGCTCCGTGTGTTCACAACGGCATGGAAGGCGAGCGGTGAAGTGGATCCCTACAGCACGCCAGCGTGTACTTGGCCCAGTCTGGGAATGTGTGACGTCACGAATGGGGGCGGGTGAGCCAGACAGGTTCAGGAGAGTCCACAGCCTCAAAAAACAGTAATCCAATACGATGCAGGGGAAACTGTTGCTGCTGAGTTGATGTCCGTGCCTTTAATCATATCCTTGGAAATCAGCAAATAAGGCAAACAGAGGCACCGGATATTATCAACTGAAAAACATCCTTTATTAAAGGTATATAAGAGACAACGGGAAAAAGCTGTAAACCCTTAGGGCAAAGGTGGAGTAGTGGTTACCCACGTACCCTGATGCTGACACATTTCGGCTGGTGCCGTAGTCGTAGCTGCGGGAAAAAGCTAAGGGTTTACAGCTTTTTCCCGTTGTCTCTTATATACCTTTAATAAAGGACGTTTTTCAGTTGATAACATCCGGTGCCTCTGTTTGCCTTATTTGCTAATCAGCTCTTTTACCTGTAAAAAAAAAGACAATACCCCCCAACATTAAAACCCACCACCCACACACCAAACACTACTCTAAAACCCACCCAATCCCCCCTTAAAAAACCTAACACTACCCCCTTGAAGATCACCCTACCTTGATCCGTCTTCACCCAGCCAGGCACAAGTGGACGTCCAGAGGGGCAGAAGTTTTAATCCGATCCGGCCAGAAGAGGTCCTCCAAGTGGCAGAAGTCTTCATCCTGGTGGCATCTTCTATCTTCTTCCATGCAGAACGGAGCGGGTCTACCTTGAAGACATCCGATGCGTAGCATCCTCTTCCATCTGACGGCGACTGAAGAATGAAGGTTCCTTTAAGTGACGTCATCCAAGATGGCGTCCCTTCAATTCCGATTGGCTGATAGAATCCTATCAGCCAATCGGAATTAAGGTAGGAAAAATCCTATTGGCTGATGCAATCAGCCAATAGGATTGATCTCGCATTCTATTGGCTGTTCCAATCAGCCAATAGAATGCAATCTCAATCCTATGCCCTGCAAAAGGCCCTTTTAAGGGCTATTTGTAATTTAGTATAGGGTAGGGAATTTTATTATTTTGGGGGGCTTTTTTATTTTATTAGGGGGATTAGATTAGATGTAATTAGTTTAAAAAATTGTAATTCTTTTTTTATTTTCTGTAATTTAGTGTTTGTTTTTTTGTACTTTAGTTTATTTAATTGAATTGTAGTTAATTGTAGGTAATTTATTTAATTAATTTAAGGATAGCTTAGTGTTAGGTGTAATTGTAATTTAGGTTAGGATTTTTTTTTACAGGTAAATTTGTACTTATTTTAACTAGGAAGTTATTAAATAGTTAATAACTATTTAATAACTATTCTACCTAGTTAAAATAAATACAAAGTTGCCTGTAAAATAAAAATAAATCCTAAGATAGCTACAATGTAACTATTAGTTATATTGTAGCTAGATTAGTGTTTATTTTATTGGTAAGTATTTAGTTTTTAATAGGATTAATTTATTTAATAGTAGTACATTTATTTTGTTTTATTTAAATTATATTTAAGTTAGGGGGTGTTAGGGTTAGGGTTAGACTTAGGTTTAGGGGTTAATAAATTTAATATAGTAGCGGCGACGTTGGGGGCGGCAGAATAGGGGTTAATAAATGTAGGTAGCTGTCGGCGATGTTAGGGACGGCAGATTAGGGGTTAATAAACTTAAACTAGTGTTTGCGAGGCGGGAGTGCGGCGGTTTAGGGGTTAATAAATTTATTAAAGTGGCGGCAATGTCCGGTCGGCAGATTAGGGGTTAAACATTTTAGTTAAGTGTTTGCGATGTGGGGGGGCTCGGTTTAGGGGTTAATAGGTAGTTTATGGGTGTTAGTGTACTTTTTAGCACTTTAGTTAAGAGCTTTATGTTCCGGTGTTAGCCCATAAAACTCTTAACTACTGACTTTTAAATGAGGTAGGAGTCTTGCCAGGAGAGGGTCTACCTCTCACTTTTTCAAGCGATCGTAATACCGGCATTAGGAAAATCCCATTAAAAAGATAGGATACGCAATTGACGTAAGGGGATTTGCAGTATGTTAAAATTGCAGAAAAAAAGTGAGCGGTAGACCCTCTCCTGCCTGACTCGTAATACCAGCAGGCGTAAAAAAGCAGCGTTGGGACCCCTCAATGCTGCTTTTTAAGGCTAACGCAAGACTCGTAATCTAGGCGATTATCTTCACACATACTGAAGTATATACTTTTCTACATGTTTCCAGCACTGTCTTCTGCTATATCACACAGGCTAAGTACTCAAAATGCCTGGGCAAGACAAAGTTATATATACACATGCACACACAGAGAGAGAGAAAGACAGACAAATAGAGAGAGATGTATTCACACACAAAATATATATATATATAATAAAGCAGAGAAAGCGCACTCTCACTTAAAAGGCATCTACCAGGGTGCAGGCACGGTTTGATACAGAATAGATGAAACTTGCACTCACTGGATTTTTAGAAAAGGTGCTTTATTTAGCACAAAAAAGTGATATATGCTCCAAAAACAAAGTATTGCAGTATGCAGTGATACCTTTTCTATTGGACTAACATAATATTTAAAAGACAAGCTTTCAAGAGTTTTCCTCTCTTCCTCAGGTCTAAAGCAATACTGATCATTCTGATATAGATACACATCACATACAACAAAAGGAAGGGAGGGAGGGAGGGAGGGAGGGAGGGGGTGAGAGGGGGGTCATAAAAGCAGAGAATGTGTCTGAAGGAGAAAATAGCTGAGAATAGCCAGAAAGAGTAAATAAACAGAGGAGAGTAAATAGGCCAGATGAGAGGAAAAACAAAAAGAAAAAGAAACCAATACAGGACAATAATATGAGAGATTATAGAAAGTTATGGTAGTGTGTGAGAAAGCCAGAGTCTACATTAAGTCCTTCATTTCTGGTATTGAAATGTGTGATCATTTTCATCTCAAACGTCTTTCGTTCATGAGAGTCTTTGAAATTCCCTTTAAGAATTTTAATCCTGAGGTTAAGGATGGAGTGACCAGTCTGGATGAAGTGATGACCAACAGGGGTACAATATTCATTTTCCTTGTGGTTTTTGATTGAGTGTCTGTGTAGATTCATTCTGAGATGCAGCTTTAGGCCAGTTTCTCCAATGTAGCAACCTCTGTCACACGCTGTACACTGTATCATGTACACCACATTAGCAGATGAGCACGAATAGGATCCTTTAATATTGTATGACGCGTTGTTGTGTCTGGCTGTGTTGTTGTCACATATATGTTGACACAGTTTGCAGAGTGATTTGTTGCATTGTGGAGTGCCATTCTGTGTAAGCTTCTGTTCTGTGGTTAATTTGCTGCGGACCAATCTCTGTCTCAGGTTAGGCGGTTGTTTGAATGCTAGTATGGGGGGTTCAGGAAATATTTTGTTGAGTGTGGGGTTCTCTGAAATTAGTGGTTGTAGCTCTTTAATAATTTTGCGCACTCCTTCCAGAGTAGGGTTGTAAGTGACTACTAGAGTGGTTCTTGTTTTGTTTTCCTTTTCTTTTTATTGTAGGAGTCTTTCCCGTGGTGTTTTTAGGGCAGATTTGATTTTTTAGATATTGTCCTTTCCTTGTAGCCCTTTTGCCTAAATGCCTCTGACAGTGTACTCAGGCGCTGATCTCTGTCTTTTGTGTCAGAGCAAATGCAGTGATATCTGATAGCTTGGTTGTAGATCATACCTTGTTTGGTGTGATTGGGATGGAAGCTGGAATTGTGGAGGTAGCTGTACCTGTCTGTGGGTTTTCTGTATATAGATGAATGAAGGATGGCATTGGTGACAGTTATTGTGCAGTCCAAGAAGTTCACACTATGATTTGAAAAGTCCATTTTAAGGTTTATTGACGGGTGAAATGAATTAAATGATTTGTGGAAATCTAAGAGGCTTTCTTCTCCTTCTGTCCATATTATGAAAATATCATTGATGTAACGATAATATGTATAAGGTTTGTGGGGCTGAGTACATAAGAATCTGTATTCTAGGTACACCATGAAAAGATTGGCGTATCGGGGTGACATTTTTGTGCCTATCGCTGTCCCTGTCACATGTAGGTAGTAATTGTTGTTAAAACTGAAATAGTTGTGTGTGAGTATGAATTATATAAGCTGGGCAATAGTTGCACTATCATATTTGTGTGTTGTTTGGTGGGATGAGAGAAATTTACTGCAGGCCTCAATACCATCCTTATGCGGGATGTTGCTGTATAAGGATTCCACATCCATAGTAACTAGTATAGTGTTTCTAGGTAGTTCATTTATCTGGTTAAGTTTATTAAGGAAGTCTGTAGTGTCCTGTATAAAGCTATCAGTCTTAATAACAAGAGGCTTAAGAATGTTTTCTATTAGGCCAGATATTTGTTCAGTGAGTTTTCCCATACCTGTTATAATGGGGCGTCCTGGGTTTCCTGGCTTGTGGATTTTGGGTAGCATGTAGAAGGTACCCATCTGAGGATTGGAAGGTACCAGATTTTCTAATTCTTGCTGTATGTGTTTAGGAAATGTTTTGATAAGTTTTGTGAGTTTAGCTGAATATTCCTTGGGGGGGTCCGTGTCCAGTTTTTTGTAGTAGTTTACATCAGGCAACTGTCTGTAACCTTCTGTAGTGTAGTCCTGGGTATTCATGATAACTACTGATCCACCCTTGTCCGCCGGCTTGATGATGATGTTATTATTATTCATCAAGTTTTTCAAGGCATTTCTTTCCATATGTGAGAGGTTGTAAGCGATTTTTTTCTCTTGTGTGGTGACTAGGGATGCCACTCTCAGGCGAAAACTTTCAATGTAACTGTCCAATTTGATGTTACGTCCTGCTGTCGGTGTAAAATCTTTGTTCTTTTTCCTACCATTATTATCCTGTTTGAGAGTCGTGTTTTTTTTTGGCATAAAAGAATTCCTTAAGTCTCAATCTTCTGAAAAAGTCTTTCAAGTCTGAATATAACTGGATGTGATCAAGATTTGTGTTAGGACAGAATGTTAGCCCCTTGGATAAGACTGATTTTTCAGGTATTGAAAGGTGATGATTAGATCCAGTTATATTCAGACTTGGAAGACTTTTTCAGAAAATTGAGACTTAAGGAATTCTTTTATGCCAAAAAAAACACGATTCTCAAACAGGATAATAATGGTTGGAAAAAGAACAAAGATTTTACACCGACAGCAGGACGTAACATCAAATTGGACAGTTACATTGAAATTTTTCGCCTGAGAGTGGCATCCCTAGTCACCACACAAGAGAAAAAAATAGCTTACAACCTCTCACATATGGAAAGAAATGCCTTGAAAAACTTGATGAATAATAATAACATCATCATCAAGCCGGCGGACAAGGGTGGATCAATAGTTATCATGAATATTCAGGACTACACTACAGAAGGTTACAGACAGTTGTCTGATTTAAACTACTACAAAAAACTGGACACGGACCCCACCAAGGAATTTTCAGCTAAACTCACAAAACGTATCAAAACATTTCCTAAACACATACAGCAAGAATTAGAAAATCTGGTACCTTCCAATCCAAAGATGGGTACCTTCTACATGCTACCCAAAATCCACAAGCCAGGAAACCCAGGACACCCCATTATAACAGGTATGGGAACACTCACTGAACAGATATCTGGCCTAATAGAAAACATTCTTAAGCCTCTTGTTATTAAGACTGATAGCTTTATACAGGACACTACAGACTTCCTTAATAAACATAACCAGATAAATGAACTACCTAGAAACACTATACTAGTTACTATGGATGTGGAATCCTTATACAGCAACATCCTGCATAAGGATGGTATTGAGGCCTGCAGTAAATTTCTCTCATCCCACCAAACAACACACAAATATGATAGTGCAACTATTGCCCAGCTTATAGAATTCATACTCACACACAACTATTTCAGTTTTAACAACAATTACTACCTACAAATGACAGGGACAGCGATGGGCACAAAAATGTCACCCCAATACGCCAATCTTTACATGGCGTACCTAGAATACAGATTCTTATGTACTCAGCCCCACAAACCTTATACATATTATCGTTACATCAATGATATTTTCATAATATGTACAGAAGGAGAAGAAAGCCTCTTAGATTTCCACAAATTATTTAATTCATTTCACCCGTCAATAAACTTTAAAATGGACTTTTCAAATCATAGTGTGAACTTCTTGGACTGCACAATAACTGTCACTAATGGCATCCTTCATTCATCTATATACAGAAAACTCACAGACAGGTACAGCTACCTCCACAATTCCAGCTTCCATCCCAATCACACCAAACAAGGTATCATCTACAGCCAAGCTATCAGATATCACCGCATTTGCTCTGACACAAAAGACAGAGATCAGCACCTGAGTATACTGTCAGAGTCATTTAGGCAAAAGGGCTACAAGGAAAGGACAATATCTAAAAAAATCAAATCTGCCCTAAAAACACCATGGGAAAGACTCCTACAATACAAAGAAAAGGAAAACAAAACAAGAACCCCTCTAGTAGTCACTTATAACCCTACTCTGGAAGGAGTACGCAAAATTATTAAAGAGCTACAACCACTAATTTCAGAGGACCCCACACTCAAAAAAATATTTCCTTAACCCCCCATACTAGCTAACAACCGCCTAACCTGAGACAGAGATTGGTCCGCAGCAAATTAACCACAGAACAGAAGATTACACAGAATGGCACTGCACGATGCAACAAATCACTCTGCAAACTGTGTCAACATATATGTGACAACAACACAGCCAGACACAACAACGCGTCATACAATATTAAAGGATCCTATTCGTGCTCATCTGCTAATGTGGTGTACATGATACAGTGTACAGCGTGTGACAGAGGTTGCTACATTGGAGAAACTGGCCTAAAGCTGCATCTCAGAATGAATCTACACAGACACTCGATCAAAAACCACAAGGAAAATGAATATTGTACCCCTGACTCTGGCTTTCTCACACACTACCATAACTTTCTATAATCTCTCATCTTATTGTCCTATATTGGTTTCTTTTTCCTTTTGTTTTTCCTCTCATCTGGCCTATTTACTCTCCTCTGTTTATTTACTCTTTCTGGCTATTCTCAGCTATTTTCTCCTTCAGACACATTCTGACCCCCCTCTCACCCCCTCCCTCCCTTCCATTTTTTGTATGTGATGTGTATCTATATCAGAATGATCAGTATTGCTTTAGACCTGAGGAAGAGAGGAAAACTCTCGAAAGCTTGTCTTTTAAATACAGGTAGCCCTCAGTTTACACCGGGGTTAGGTTCCAGAAGGAATGGTTGTAAATCGAAACCGTTGTAAATTGAATTCCAGTTTATAATGTAAGTCAATGGGAAGTGATGGTGATAGGTTCCAGGCCCCTCTCAAAATTGTCATAAGTTACACCTAATATATTATTTTAAAAGCTTTGAAATGCAGACTTTAAATGCTAGACAGCATTATAAACCTAATAAAATAATCACACAACACAGAATATATAATTAAACTAAGTTAAATAAACAAAAACATTTGCTAAACTGCATTATAAACCTAATAAAATAACCACACAACAGAGATTTCACTTGAATTTTTCTGCAAACAGTTCTTTCTATGCATTCCAATCTTTAACTGAGTTATAGACAGGAAGATCTTGTTCCTTTGAAATCTGTTCAATAGCTCAGGTATGGTTAAACTGATTAATTTCAGCTTGCTTGGCTTTGCTGCAACGCAAGCGGACAGCTCCTCCTACTGGCAATTTTAATAAATGCACTGCTTCTCAATGCTTTTCAATAGCAGTCACATGACTGGAAAAAAAGGTTGTTATTCTCAAACGGTGTAAATTGAACCATTGAAAAAACGAGGGCCACCTGTATTATGCTAGTCCAATAAAAAAGTTATCACTGCATACTGCAATACTTTGTTTTTTGAGCATCTATCTACTGGACTAACACGGCTACTCCAATCTTCACTATATATATATATATCTATAAATTGGTTGAAGGAAACGGCACACACTAAGTTCACAGCCACCTGTTGCTCAGCCAAAAAAGTACATACAGTAGGGAGGAACCGGATCCAACGGACGGACTCCGTTGTCTAGTGAGATCCAGGAACAGCCGGCACACAGGAGTTTTGTTCAGCAATCCGATTTATTCAACAAACAAGAAACCAAACGTTTCGGCTCTACCGTGAGCCTTTCTCAATGGTATTTAGACCGGATAACGTAAAGCACAAAACCCACACCTTAAATACCCACCCATATCCAAGTGAGAGCCAATCAGTATGCAAGACTAAGCCGCTCCTTCCCGCACATAATAAATCAACCTGAGCGTTATGCTACAGCTGATTCCAAGCAGACGCAGCGTGACCTCATCACGCAACACCGCACTGCATAGAAATATCTGAGCCCCAGGTATCCAAGGAAATGCCTGGTAAACAAATACCTCCGGTCTCCAAGGAGATGCGTAAGTGAGCGAGTACAGCCATACAACCGATGGGAGTAATTAGACAGTGAATAAAAATAAAAGGGCCATGAGTGAAAGCCCAAAACAACCACAACAGTGATATATATTTACAAAAGACATGGTATCTAAATATTGTATACAGGGTTATTTAACACAATATATATAAGCGAAAAACAAGGGTGGTTATTTACAGCGCTACACAAACCCAAGGGTAAA
The DNA here is from genome assembly GCF_027579735.1 of Bombina bombina. NCBI lineage: Eukaryota > Metazoa > Chordata > Amphibia > Anura > Bombinatoridae > Bombina > Bombina bombina. The sequence goes on along the minus strand of NC_069499.1, from coordinate 619,806,073 downwards.
CACATAGCGCAGCCCTCTATACCCAACTCGGTATCAAGGCATGTGGGTAGTAGCAAAAACAAACCAACCCAAATTTTAGTAGTACAATTGTATTAGCATCATGCACTAGAGGAATAGGTAGAAAAGCATCAAACAGGATGACTCCCTTGGTGTCCAGATTTATTTGTAACAGCAGCCAAAGTCTATATTGGCATTAAGTCCCCGAGGTGCAACCGTATCCAGGGTGAAAATCCACCGGGCTTCCATCTTCAACAGGGCTCGGCCTCTGTCACCACCCCGCCTATGGCGAGGGACATGGTCAAATAGCATTACTCGTAAGGAGGAGACATTATGGCCTGCTTCCGCAAAGTGGCATGCCACCGGCTGTTCCGACTGTCCCTTATCAATGGCCTGACGAATGGCTGTCTTATGGTTGGCCAGACGTTCCTTGAACGGCATCACCGTTTTGCCAATGTAATATATGGAGCAAAGAAAAATAATTGCGTAAACCACAAACTCTGAAGAACATGTGAGTCTGTGCTTGAACTTCCGCAAATGTTCGCGAACCGGCGAACCGGGCGAACCGCCATAGACTTCAATAGGCAGGCGAATTTTAAAACCCACAGGGACTCTTTCTGGCCACAATAGTGATGGAAAAGTTGTTTCAAGGTGACTAACACCTGGACTGTAGCATGCCGGAGGGGGATCCATGGCAAAACTCCCATAGAAAATTACATAGTTGATGCAGAGTCTGGTTTTAATCCATAAAGGGCATAAATCACCTAACATTCCTTAATTGTTTGGAATAACGTGCTTTAAAACATCAGGTATGATGTTGTATCGATCAGGTAGTGTAAGGGTTTCGCCCGCTTCACAGTGAGCAGCGGCCAGAAAATTGATGTTTGTTTCCCAGGCAGAAAGTGCCCTAAAACATTGCGGCTTGAACCCTAGTTGGTGGCGGATAAGTCACGCAAGTCATCCGGCATTCAGAGATAAAATACAGCAGCGTGTGGACCATTTTTAGCCCAAGGCAGCTCATCTCATCAGGCCTTTTTTAGTCGAATGTATCGCCCACTGTCAGTCCCTTCGGATCCATCCCTCATTCATCTTAATAAAGGTGAGGTAATCTAGACTTTTTTGACCTAGGCGACTTCTCTTCTCAGTGACAATACCTCCTGCTGCACTGAAGTTCCTTTCTGACAGGACACTTGAAGTGGGGCAGGCCAGAAGTTCTATCACAAATTGGGATAGCTCAGGCCACAGGTCAAGCCTGAACACCCAGTAGTCAAGGGGTTCATCGCTCCTCAGAGTGTCGATATCTGCAGTTAAGGCGAGGTAGTCTGCTACCTGTCGGTCGAGTCATTCTCTGAGGGTGGACCCCGAAGGGCTGTGGCGATGCGTAGGACTTAAAAAGCTCTGCATGTCCTCCATCAACAACACATCTGTAAAGCGTCCTGTCCTTGCTGGCGTGGTCGTGGGAGGAGGAGGATTACTTTCACCTCTTCCCCTGTTAGATTCCCGTTGTTCTTATACACCGTGTAAAGCATACTTTTTAATTTATTTTGGAACTGCTGCATCCTTTCCGACTTGCGGTAATTCAGTAACATTTCACGCACTTTCTGCTTATACCGGGGGTCTAGTAGCTTGGACACCCAGTACAGGTCGTTCTCCTTCAGCCTTTTTATACGAGGGTCCCTCAACCGGCACAACAGCATGAAAGACCCCATTTGCACAAGGTTGGATGCCGAGCTACTCATGTCCCGTTCCTCGTCCTCAGTGATCTCACTGAAGATATGTTCTTCCCCCGAGCCACGTACAACACCACGGGTACCAGATAGGTGACAACGAGCACCCTGGGATGCCTGTTGTGGTTGGTCTTCCTCCTCCTCCTCAAAGCCACATTCCTCCTCTGACTCCTCTTCCTCACAATCCTCTTCCAGCGTTGCCGAAGGTCCAGCAAGTGATGCTGATAAGGCTGTTTCTGGTGGTGATGGTGACCACAACTCTTCCTCTTCACGCTCATCTACGGCCTGATCCAGCACTCTTCGCAGGGCACACTCCAGGAAGAAAACAAATGGTATGATGTCGCTGATGGTGCCTTCGGTGCAACTGACCAGGTTTGTCACCTCCCTAAAAGGAAGCATGAGCCTACAGGCATTGCGCATGAGCGTCCAGTAACGTGGCAAAAAAATTCCCAGCTCCGCAGAGGCTGTCCTAGCACCCCGGTCATACAAATAGTCGTTAATGGCTTTTTCTTGTTGGATCAGGCGGTCGAACATTAGGAGTGTTGAATTCCAAAGTGTCGGGCTGTCGCAAATCAAGCGCCTCACTGGCATGTTGTTTCGCTGCTGGATATCTGAAAAGTGTGCCATGGCCGTGTAGGTACGCCTGAAATGGCCACACACCTTCCTGGCCTGCTTCAGGATGTCCTGTAAGCCTGGGTACTTATGCACAAAGCATTGTACGATCAGATTACACACATGTGCCATGCACGGCACATGTGTCAACTTGCCCAAATTCAATGCCGCCAACAAATTTCTTCCGTTGTCACAAACCACTTTGCCGATCTCCAGTTGGTGCGGAGTCAGCCACTGATCCCCCTGTGCGTTCAGGGCGGACAGGAGTGCTGGTCCGGTGTGACCCTCTGCTTTCAGGCAAGTCAACTCCAAGATGGTGTGACACTGCCGTATCCGGGATGTGGAATAGTACCTGGGGAGCTGGGGGGGTTCCGTTGATTTGGAGCAAGATGCAGCAGCAGAAGAGGACTCAGCCGAGGAGGTTATGGAAGAGGATGGAGTAGGAGGAGTAGAGGAGGTGGCAGCAGGCCTGCCTGCAAGTCGTGGCGGTGTCACCAACTCCTCTGCAGAGGCACGCATTCCATGCTTGGCATCCGTCAGCAGGTTTACCCAATGCGCAGTGTAGGTGATATACCTGCCCTGACCATGCTTTGCAGACCAGGTATCAGTGGTCAGATGGACCCTTGCCCCAAAACTGTGTGCCATACATTCTATTACTTCCTTTCGCACAATCGAGTACAGGTTGGGGATTGCCTTTTGTGCAAAGAAATTTCGGCCGGGTACCTTCCACTGCGGTGTCCCAATAGCTACAAATTTTTGGAACGCCTCAGACTCCACCAGCTTGTATGGTAAAAGCTGGCGGGCTAAGAGTTCAGACAAGCCAGCTGTCTGATGCCGGGCAAGGGGGTGACTTTGTGACATTGGCTTCTTACGCTCAAACATGCCCTTGACAGACATCTGACTGTGGGCACTGCTCAAGGTGAGAGACAGAGTGGCGGATGGTTGAGAGGGGGCAAGGAGGACAGCAGTGGTTGACATGGCTGAAGATGCTGGACCAGGAGGAGGATGGCGGCTTTGAGTTTGTGTGCTGCTTGTACTCATGTGTTGATCCCATAGGCGTTTGTGATGTGCGATCATGTGCCTTCGCAAAGCAGTTGTACCTAGGGGGTTGTTGAACTTCCCACGACTCATTTTTTTGTGGCACATGTTGCAAATGACATCACTGTTGTCAGAGGCAGACACACAAAAAAAATGCCACACTGCTGAGCTCTGCAATGACGGCATTCTGGTGGTGGCAACAGCATGCGTTGATTGGCGTGCTGTCTGGCTGACCCCGGTTGCCGATGCATGCTGTCTGACTGTGCCACTAGCTCCTTGCGACGACCTCCCCCTGCTTCCAACTTGTCTCCTCCTCCTCTCTGTCTCCCCATCTGAACTTTCCCCCTGTTCTTCTTCTCTTCTAGCGGGCACCCACGTGACATCCACGGACGCATCGTCATCATCAACCGCTTCACTTGTATCTGACAAATCAGCAAAGGAAGCAGCAGCGGGTACAACATCATCATCATCATCACACCGTATGTCCATGTGTGTAATGCTGCCTGACTGAGACATATCCCTGTTATCTACATCCTCTGTCAATAATGGTTGCTCATCACTATCACTCATTTCTTCCAAATGATGTGTAAATTACTCCTCTGACAGATCAAGTGAAGCGGCTGTGGTGCTAGTGTTGGTGGTGGCAGCAGATGGGCGAGTGGTAACTTGAGAGGTGCCCGAAGCTAAGCTGGAGGAGGATGGTGTGTCAAGGTGTGTTAGCAAGTCAACTATGTCCTCAGAACTGTTCGAGTTCAGGGTACGTGGCCTCTGAACACTGGGCATTATTCTAGGGCCAACGGGAATCACAGCACCACGACCACAACGGCCCCTGTGGGGTGGCCTGCCTCTGCCTATCATTTTTTTTTCGATTAGTGGTGCGTGCAAGCTACTGTGACAACAGATATGAGTGGCACTGTGCACTGGCAGAAGTTGGCAGAGTAGATGCTGTAGGCCTGACACACACGCTTGCAGACAACTAACTGCTATTTAACCTAATACAGTCAAAATTGTATTTTTTTAAAAATGTACACTACTGTTACACCAGATATGAGTTGCACTGGGGTGACACTGTGCCCTGGCAGGCACTGAAACGCACACGTGTGAAGGAAACTGACTGCTATTATTTCACAGTCAAAAAAGTTTTTTTTTTTTAAATGTACACTACTGTTACACCAGATATGAGTTGCACTGGGGTGACACTGTGCCCTGGCAGGCACTGAAACACACACGTGTGAAGGAAACTGACTGCTATTATTTAACACAGTCAAAAAAGTGTTGTTTTTTTTAAATGTACACTACTGTTACACCAGATATGAGTTGCACTGGGGTGACACTGTGCCCTGGCAGGCAGGCACTGAAACGCACACGTGTGAAGGAAACTGACTGCTATTATTTAACACAGTCAAAAAAGTGTATTTTTTTTTAAAATCTACACTACTGTTACACCAGATATGAGTTGCACTGGTGTGACACTGTGCCCTGGCAGGCCCTGAAACGCACACGCGTGAAGGAAACTGACTGCAATTATTTCACAGTCAAAAAAGTGTTGTTTTTTTTAAATGTACACTACTGTTACACCAGATATGAGTTGCACTGGGGTGACACTGTGCCCTGGCAGGCACTGAAACGCACACGTGTGAAGGAAACTGACTGCTATTTCACAGTCAAAAAAGTGTTTTTTTTTTTTTTTAAATGTACACTACTGTTACACCAGATATGAGTTGCACTGGGGTGACACTGTGCCCTGGCAGGCACACGCTTGCAGACAACTAACTGCTATTTAACCTATTACAGTCAAAATTGGCAGGCACTGAAACGCACATGTGTGAAGGAGACTGACTGCTATTATTTCACAGTCAAAAAAGTGTTGTTTTTTTTAAATGTACACTACTGTTACACCAGATATGAGTTGCACTGGGGTGACACTGTGCCCTGGCAGGCACTGAAACGCACACGTGTGAAGGAAACTGACTGCTATTATTTCACAGTCAAAAAAGTGTTGTTTTTTTTAAATGTACACTACTGTTACACCAGATATGAGTTGCACTGGGGTGACACTGTGCCCTGGCAGGCACTGAAACGCACACGTGTGAAGGAAACTGACTGCTATTATTCCACAGTCAAAAAAAGTGTTGTTTTTTTTAAATGTACACTACTGTTACACCAGATATGAGTTGCACTGGGGTGACACTGTGCCCTGGCAGGCACTGAAACACACACGTGTGAAGGAAACTGACTGCTATTATTTCACAGTCAAAAAAGTGTTGTTGTTTTTAAATGTACACTACTGTTACACCAGATATGAGTTGCACTGGGGTGACACTGTGCCCTGGCAGGCACTGAAACGCACACGTGTGAAGGAAACTGACTGCTATTATTTGACAGTCAAAAAAGTTTTTTTTTTTTTTTTAAATGTACACTACTGTTACACCAGATATGAGTTGCACTGGGGTGACACTGTGCCCTGCCAGGCACACGCTTGCAGACAACTAACTGCTATTTAACCTATTACAGTCAAAATTGTATTTTTTTTTAAAATGTACACTACTGTTACACCAGATATGAGTTGCACTGGGGTGACACTGTTCCCTGGCAGGCACTGAAACGCACACGTGTGAAGGAAACTGACTGCTATTATTTCACAGTCAAAAAAGTGTTGTTGTTTTTTAATGTACACTACTGTTACACCAGATATGAGTTACACTGGGGTGACACTGTGCCCTGGCAGGCACTGAAACACACATGTGTGAAGGAAACTGACTGCTATTATTTCACAGTCAAAAAAGTGTTGTTTTTTTTAAATGTACACTACTGTTACACCAGATATGAGTTGCACTGGGGTGACACTGTGCCTTGGCAGGCACTTAAACGCACACGTGTGAAGGAAACTGACTGCTATTATTTCACAGTCAAAAAAGTGTTGTTTTTTTTAAATGTACACTACTGTTACACCAGATATGAGTTGCACTGGGGTGACACTGTGCCCTGGCAGGCACTGAAACACACACGTGTGAAGGAAACTGACTGCTATTATTTCACAGTCAAAAAAGTGTTGTTTTTTTTAAATGTACACTACTGTTACACCAGATATGACTTGCACTGGGGTGACACTGTGCCCTGGCAGGCACTGAAACGCACACGTGTGAAGGAAACTGACTGCTATTATTTCACAGTCAAAAAAGTGTTGTTTTTTTTTAAATGTACACTACTGTTACACCAGATATGAGTTGCACTGGGGTGACACTGTGCCCTGGCAGGCACTGAAATGCACACGTGTGAAGGAAACTGACTGCTATTATTTCACAGTCAAAAAAGTGTTGTTGTTTTTTTTAAATGTACACTACTGTTACACCAGATATGAGTTGCACTGGGGTGACACTGTGCCCTGGCATGCACTGAAACGCACACATGTGAAGGAAACTGACTGCTATTATTTCACAGTCAAAAAAGTGTTGTTGTTTTTAAATGTACACTACTGTTACACCAGATATGAGTTGCACTGGGGTGACACTGTGCCCTGGCAGGCACTGAAACGCACACGTGTGAAGGAAACTGACTGCTATTATTTCACAGTCAAAAAAGTGTTGTTTTTTTTAAATGTACACTACTGTTAACCCAGATATGAGTGGTGGCACTGGGCAAGTGGGCACAGTATACGCTGTGAGCCTGACACACACACGCTGGCAGGCAGGCAACTGCAATTAGATTACACAGGAAAAAAGAAAAAAGAAAAAGCAGACTGATTTTCTAGCCCTAAAAAGGGCTTTTTGGGGTGCTGTCCTTACAGCAAAGATCAGATGAGTCCTTCAGGACTGTAGTGGACACTGAATACACTAGCCTAGCTATCAATTTCCCTATTAAATCAACAGCAGCTACACTGTCCCTCCTCTCACTAAGAATGCAGCTTCAGAATGAATCTAAAATGGATGCTGTCCAGGACGTGGGAGGGTCTGCTGCTGATTGGCTGGAATGTGTCTGCTGACTGTGAGGTACAGGGTCAAAGTTTTACTCAATGATGACGTATAGGGGGCAGACACGCGAACATGCTATATTTGCCGGGAACTATTCACGGGCGAACTATTCGCGACATCACTATACATTTCTGATTATTCAGATACTATGTTTAATGGTCCTTTAGGAGTTGCTATCATGCTGAATCTGAAATGCTGTTTTTTGTTTAATGCTTTATCATGTATTAACTGTTTGCTATTGTACATTCAAAAACATGGAATGTATATAGTAAATAACTATTGAAAACTCAGTTACTTAAGCTGAGTTTTTGTCCTCCATGGGCTTTAGACTTGAGCATTATATAATAAGAATCTTAGTGTAGGCCCTTAAAGAAATATATTTTCTGAGCACCCCTGCACTAACTGACAGGAATAGTGTAATGTTAACTATACTACTGTGCACATAATACATATAGGACTTGTAATTCCAGCACAAAAATGCAAGCACTCTCCAGTAATACTTATATTCCATATCTAAGCTGGAGCCAAAAGAAGAATCAGACTGGAAAGAAATGCAATTTAGCATGTTTCTTTGTAAACAAATCTTGGTATATTCATTTGGAAATAAAGAAACATTTACCAATTGAGAATTAAAAAGACAACAGGCTGGTGGATGCATACAGCTCATTTAAAAACACTTCATTATGTGGGTTTTTCTCTAAGCATATATATATATATTATTTTCTGTGAGAATAAGAAAATGAGAGGGGAGAGGAATAATATCAGATTCAAATTTTTAAAAACAAAGAACTATGGGCCCCATGTACGAAGGAGTGAGCAGACAACCTTCTCAAGTTGATAATTTGTCCGCTCGCCTTTGCTGCACACGGGCAGCAGACTAACAGGATCGGCTGCATCATTACACTCTCAAGTGAGGGTATAATGCCCGTCCCTTCTCTTGTAAGACCAATCGCATGAGAGAAGGGATTGTAAGAGGTAGTGAAAGAAGCAGCAGTCTAGTCTAATAACTGATGCTTCTTACACTGTGCAAGGGGTCTGGAGCAGCATTCACTGCTTAGTACATGGAGCCTTATATCTTATGTAAGGATAATTGGCTAATGTAAATGCTTCCTTATCAACAAGAATATATGTAGTCCATTACCAAAATAATTTCTCCTCTCCATTCTCAGTTTAGATCTCACAAGGAAAGGTTTATTATAATTTAGATATTGTTTATATACATACACAGTATATATATATATATATATATATATATATATATATCCACCAGCCTGTTGTCTTTTTAATTCGTAATTATTAAGGGCTAGATGTTTGCGCGCAAGTGATATCAGAATATTGCGGACGTGTTCGTTTGAACAAGTTAAAAGTAAAGAGCAATCAAATTTAATGTGAATCAGTTTAGCGCGACTGAGGACCTCATGTAAAGTGTTATGGCTAAAATAATTATACTGTTACACTCATTTAAACACTATCTGACCAAAGGTATTCATATAAATATGATATTTAAAAAAATAAGGATTGAAAGGTATATGGTATATGGCCATGTACTGTACTTGACTGCAAATGGCTATAATAAAAATATGTGACTAAATAATAATTCTATAATAATATTTAATAATGTGTTTTACTGTGTATTTAATGTAAATATTTGACATTCCAATATTCTTAACATACAGAAAAATGTTATTTTAGTATATATAGATATTTCTATATACAGTACAGGTAGCCCTCAGTTTACACCAGGGTTAGGTTCCAGAAGGAATGGTTGTAAATCGAAACAGTTGTAAATTGAAGCCCAGTTTATAATGTAAGTCAATGGGAAGTGAGGGAGATAGGTTCCAGGCCCCTCTCAAAATTGTCATAAGTAACACCTAGAACTTATTTTTAAAGCTTTGAAATGAAGACTTTAAATGCTAAACAGCATTATAAACCTAATAAAATAATCACACAACACAGAATATATAATTAAACTAAGTTAAATGAACAAAAACATTTGCTAAACAGCATTATAAACCTAATAAAATAATCACACAACACAGAATATATAATTAAACTAAGTTAAATGAACAAAAACATTTGCTAAACAGCATTATAAACCTAATAAAATATTCACACAACACAGACTTTACTTGCATTTTTCTGCAAACAGTTATTTCTATGCGTTCCAATCTGGACTAGACAGGAAGATCTTGTTCCTTTGAAATCTGCTCGATAGCTCAGGTCTGGTTAAACTGATTAATTTCACCTTGCTTGGCTTTGCTGCAACACAAGCGGACAGCTCCACCTACTGGCTACTTTAATAAATGCACTGCTTCTCAATGCTTTTCAATAGCAGTCACATGACTGGAAAAAAAAGGTTGTTATTCTGAAACGGTGAAAATTGAACCATTGTAAAACGAGGGCCACCTGTATATCTATATATACCTACCTATTTATCTATTCATATAGATATATAGGTTTAGATATATATTTTAAATTACCATTATCAGATATATATAGAAATATATTTACAAATTAAAAGAAAATTCTATATGAAGAACATAGGAATGTAAAATATGTATAACACGCTTCATGTTTCACACTTTAGGTCTAATGTAGTGTTGGATTAGCACACATGAAGAATTAGTTATCTTAAGGCATGCTATGAAAATAAATATAAAATATTTAAAATTATTTTTATTTACATACATTTTTAATATCTTTCTATAGATTATATTTAAGAAATACATAACACGCCATAATATATTTCATGTTGGGTTAGCACAATTGAAGAATACGGGGTCAAATTATCAAGATCCTTCGGAGCTTGATGCCCCAGTTTCTGCGCGACCCTTCAGGCTCACCGGAAACAGCAGTTATGAAGCAGCGGTCTAAAGACCGCTGCTACATAACTTGTCCGCTGCCTCTGAGACTGTGGTCTGCAATCCGCCCGATCCTATACAATCGGGCTGATTGACACCCCCTGCTAGCAGCCAATTGGCCGTGATCTGCTTGTTCAATGTTAAATGCTGACAGCGTATGCTGTCGGCATTCAGCGATGTCTCTCGGACATGATACGCTACAGCGTATCATGTCGGACAGACATTGATAAATCGGCCCCTTAATGTACTCCTGTTTATGTGCGCTATCTTGCTCCACTTGTATTCTAGCCCTAAATGTTACATTTGATCTATATTGACATAGCAAGATTTGGTTACAAAGAAACATGTGCTGAACTGCATTTCTCAAGACTGCTTGTATTTCTAGGCTCAGCTTACTTACACCTAGATTACGAGTTATGCACGCTATAGGGAAATTAATGAATGCAACAAAAATTGCATTATTTAACCCTCTATAGAGCAGCCATTACAAGTTTTCAAACAGCCGGCTTGTAAGTGCGATAGGGTTTGCGTTGAGCTCCATACCGCACACAATACAAAAGCTGTTTTGACGTGCTCATGCATGGTTTCCCCATAGACATCAATGGGGAGAGCGGGTCAGAAAAAATCCTAATACCTTCAATCGCGGAAAGAAAAGCTCCGTAACGCAGCCCTATTGATGTCTATGGGGAAAAAATAAATAACGTTTAAACACCCTAACATAAACCCTGAGTCTAAACACCCTTAATCTGCTGCCCCCGACATTGGCGACACCTACATCATGTTATTAACCCATTATCTGCCGCTCCCGATATCACTGCCACCAAAATAAAGCTATTAACCCCTAATCTGCCGCTTCCAATATCGCTGCCACTATACTAAAGTTATTAACCCCTATTCCCTCGCAGCCCAACATCGCCCACACTATAATAGATCTATTAACCCAATCTCCGCTGCTCCTCGACATCGCCGCCACTAAAGTTATTAACCCCTAAACCTCTGGCCTCCAACATTACTACCACTAAATAAACCAATAAACCCCTAAACCGCCAGCCCCCCACATTGCAACAACCTAAATTAAACTATATTAACCCCTAAACCTAACCCTGACCCTAACATAACCCTAACCCTAACACCCCCCTAACTTTAGCATAATCAAAATAGAGCTAAATTAAAATTATAATTATTATATAATTAATACCTATTTAAAACTTAATACAAACTTACCTGTGAAATAAAACCTAAGCTAGTTTAGATTTTATTTTTATTTCACAGGTAAGTTTGTATTTATTTTAACTGAGTAGACTAGTTAGCAAGTAGTTATTAACTATTTACTAACTACCTAGTTAAAATAAATACAAACTTACCTGTAAAATAAAACAAAAGCTGCCTAACACTAAAACCTAACTTTACAAAAAATATATAACACTAAAATTACAAAAAATAAAAAACGAAATTATCTAAAACAATAAAAATGATTCCTATTCTAATACCCTTTAAAAAAAAAACACCCCAAAATAAAAAACCTAATCTAGAATAAACTACCAAAGGTCTTTTGTAGGGTATAGCTCTTTTGCTACAAAACAAAACAAACACCCCCTAACAGTATACAAACCCCCACTCCCCAAAGCCACAAAATAAAAATAAAGTAAAACCTAATCTACCCATTGCCCAGAAAAGGGCATTTGTATGGGCATTGCCCTTAAAAGGGCATTTAGCTCTTTTTCCTGCCTGGCGAAACGGATCTTGTCGGTATAGGCTGCAACGCAAGCTTTTAAGCCTCACTGCAAAACTCGTAATAGCTGCACTATGAAAGTCCCATGAAAAAACATAATTTTTACGTGTGCCGCACTGACGTTGCGTTACAGGCTAAAAGGCTAGCTATACCGACAAGACTCCTAATGGCTGTGGTGCTGATTTCAGGCTGAAATTACCATTTTTTCAGCGTTAAAACACGAACGCACAACTTGTAATCTAGGTGATACTCAGTTATTAAAAATTGCACAGCACTTTTCTATATTTGACCTATGAAAAACGCTTTACTTAATTTTCTTGCCTATTCTAATCAGTAACTTTAATACTTTATAGTTCAATATGTAATATGGCCCAGGAGCTTTTAGCAACTTGGCTTACCATAAAGGTTATAAATGAATCTTCATTTTCATTGTTTCACCTACTAAAGGTAAATATTGATCATTGTCATGGCATCTATTGAATTCAAATGTGTGTACAACAGTAGTTTGCTGGAGACATGTGTGTTACGTTTGGAATACTTCAGAGGTTGATTTCATGCAATGAAAGGGTTAAAATATATCATTAATGCTATGTCCATTTTTAATATTAGAAGTAGGAATTACAAATAAATTAGCATATTAGGTGAGTGTAAAAATGTTTTTTAATTTTTAATACCTGTTTAGATTTATGGCACATATTAAATATTGTATTTTTAGCTCAAGGTTTAGTAAAATTGCTTGAATTTATGTCACAGGGAAAATTTGTGCCACAGGAAGTCTTCCTAGAAAAAAATGAAGACCAGTGGGAGATGGGAATATAAAAATACAGAATAAGAAAAGATAGACAAAGAAGAAAAGAAAAATCAGGAATAAAATTAATAACTAGTATTAGGAAATGTTTTATTATTTCAAATAATTTATTTTTGTATTTGAAAGGGCTACTGTTGTATATTTAATTAAAGTTCAAAAACAACATTTTACTACAAGCACTGTTCAGCAAATATTCATCAGTTTTGAATTGAAGCAACTAATTAAGTGAGAATTTAAATTAATTTATTAGTTTATGAAAATTTTAAGCTTGAAAAGATGTATTTTGATTGGATCAACACTACCATTAAATATTTTTATTCCAACTTTTATCATTTTGTAACCAGAATATTTGTAGTCGGTATCATTTTGTTATAATAACTATCTGCCGTATTACAGAAAGCTTCATGTTGTTTTTTTTCCCCATAACCCTTTAGCTTTAATCTTCCTACCTTACATTCAGGAAGGTCATCCTTTTCGAAAGTGTGGCCAGAAGTCTAAGAGTTGTGTGAGGCTTGAGAAGTGCTATTGTTTACAAGTAAGATGTTCTCTCAGAACCAATAACTGAATGGATAAAGAAGTGGGATCTTTGATGTTACGTTAAAAGCAAACACAGTTTTAAATGTATTCTGTGGACAATCATTTTTTTATATAATTTGCTGGGTATGATTGCTGTTGCTAGAAATAGAATCCTTATGTGAAATGTGATTGTTATTATTGTGCTTTCTTCTGAAATCCAGCTGACATCAGGCACTGACAGCTATTGTACTATCATGGGGTAGAATTAGGAACTTTGATATAACTGCTGCAATCTTACTCTTCCAAGCATATCACTTATTGTTCTTTTGTAGAGTTTGGATTGTGCCAGTTATAGTGAGTATAAAACAGAACTAAACATTCAGCAACTATTATTACAATACCATATCATTTTATTGAGGACAAGTCATTCCTTTAAATTAGGATTTGTTGCTGTTAGAGAGGGGGAGAGAAAAATAGATAATATTGTTTAAGATTCCCTAACATTGTTATGTACAGTTCCTAAGAATTAAGTTTCCCTCCTTAAATCTTTATGAAAGGAGCAACATATTAAACTAATAAGCTCAGAAAATGTCATTAATCACTCAGTTACCAAAAATTCTATGCTCCCAAGGTGATAGGGCACCATCACCTAAAAAAGGATCTAGAAACAGTGGCCACGAAATGCTTTAAAGAAATATAAACATTATTTTATACATGCAGAAATTAATCAGAGTTTATTTCAAAACACTGATATGTGTTATATAGTGCTAAAACAGTGGCTAATTTATTCGGGACTTGACGTCCATTAACCACCATAAGGTATTAACTCCATAATTAGTGATGTCGCGAACATAAAAATTTGGGTTCGCGAACAGAGAACGCGAACTTCCACAACTGTTCGCCAATGGGCGAACCGGGCGAACCGCCATAAACTTCAATAGGCAGGCGAGTTTTAAAACCCACAGGGACTCTTTCTGGCCACAATAGTGATGGAAAAGTTGTTTCAAGGGGACTAACACCTGGACTGTGGCATGCCGGAGGGGGATCCATGGCAAAACTCCCATGGAAAATTACATAGTTGATGCAGAGTCTGGTTTTAATCCATAAAGGGCATAAAATACCTAACATTCCTAAATTGTTTGGAATAACGTGCTTTAAAACATCAGGTATGATGTATTGATCAGGTAGTGTAAGGGTTACGCCCGCTTCACAGTGACAGACCAAACTCCCCGTTTAAAGGGACAGTCTACACCAGAATTTTTATTGTTTTAAAAGATAGATAATCCCTTTATTACCCATTTCCAGGTTTTGCATAACTAACACATTTATAATAATATACTTTTAACCTCTGTGATTATCTTGTATCTAAGCCTCTGCAAACTGCCCCTTTTTTCAGTTCATTTGACAGACTTGCAGTCTAGCCAATCAGTGCCTGCTCCCAGATAACTTCTCGTGCACAAGCACAGTGTTATCTATATGAAATACGTGAACTAACACCCTCTAGTGGTAAAAAACTGTTAAAATGCAATCTGAAAGAGGTGGGCTTCAAGGTCTAAGAAATTAGCATATGAACCTCCTAGGTTAAGCTTTCAACTAAGAATACCAAGAGAACAAAGCAAAATTGGTGATAAAAGTAAATTGGAAAATTGTTTAAAATTACATGCTCTATCTGAATCATGAAAGTTTATTTTGACCTAGACTGTCCCTTTAACGCACTGCAAACAACCGCAAACAGTCCATTTGCACAACCGCAAACTCCCCATTTGCACAAGGTTGGATACCAAGCTAGCCATGTCCCGTTCCTTGTCCTCACTGATGTCATTGAAGGTCTCTTCCTCCACCCAGCCACGTACAACACCAAGGGTCCCCGAAAGGTGACATCAAGCCCCCTGGGATGCCTGCTGTGTTTGGTCTTCCACCTCCTCAAAGCCACCTTCCTCCTCTGACTCCTCTTCTTCAAACTCCTCTCTCTGCGTTGCCTCTCTCTGCGTTATTATAAGGTGTGTTAAGTAGTACTATTCCTATCAGTTTAATCCCTGTTACGTCCCCTACCAGGGGACGTGTATATGGCATGGATTTTAAGAACTGGGAGATGGAAAAAGATGCTTGGTCGGTCCTCCTACTTCAAATTTGGGGCACTGCGCGTGCAATATAATGTGCCACCAGATAGGAGTGGTGTGTTAAGTAGTTCTATTCTTATCAGTTTAATCCCTGTTATGTCCCCTATCAGGGGACGTGTATATGGCATTGATTTTAGGAACCGGGAGATGGAAAAAGATGCTTGGTCGGACCTCCTACTTCAAATTTGGGGCACTGCGCGTGCAATCTAATGTGCCACCAGATAGGAGTGGTGTGTTAAGTAGTACTATTCCTATCAGTTTAATCCCTGTTATGTGCCTTTTTTTTTGCTTGGTTTTTGAAGCCACAGTGCAGCACCAGAGGCCAGAAAAATTAGGCATGTACACATGCCTGAAAAATTAGGTATTGTTGCAGCCGCTGCTGTAGCAGCGGCCAGAAAAATTGATGTTTGTTTCCCAGGCAGAAAGTGCCCTAAAACATTGCAGCTTGAACCCTAGTTGGTGGCGGATAAGTCACGCAAGTCATCCAGCATTCAGAGATAAAATACAGTAGCGTGTGGACCATTTTTAGCCCAAGGCAGCTCATCTCATCAGGCCTTTTTAAGTCGAATGTATCGCCCACTGTCAGTCCCTTTTGGGATCCATCCCTCATTCATCTTAATAAAGGTAAGGTAATCTAGACTTTTTTGACCTAGGCGACTTCTCTTCTCAGTGACAATACCTCCTGCTGCACTGATGGTCCTTTCTGACAGGACACTTGAAGCGGGGCAGGCCAGAAGTTCTATCACAAATTGGGATAGCTCAGGCCACAGGTCAAGCCTGCACACCCAGTAGTCAACGGGTTCATCGTTCCTCTGAGTGTCGATATCTGCAGTTGAGGCGAGGTAGTCTGCTACCTGTCGGTCGAGTCGTTCTCTGAGGGTGGACCCCGAAGGGCTGTGGCGATGTGTAGGACTTAAAAAGCTCTGCATGTCATCCATCAACAACACGTCTGTAAAGCGTCCTGTCCTTGCCAGCGTGGTCATGGGAGGAGGAGGATTACTTTCACCTCTTCCCCTGTTAGATTCCCGTTGTGCTGTGACATCACCCTTATACGCTGTGTAAAGCATACTTTTTAATTTATTTTGGAACTGCTGCATCCTTTCCGACTTGCGGGAATTCGGTAACATTTAAGGCACTTTATGCTTATACCAGGGGTCTAGTAGCATGGACACCCAGTACAGGTCATTCTCCTTCAGCCTTTTTATACGAGGGTCCCTCAACAGGCACAACAGCATGAAAGACCCCATTTGCACAAGGTTGGATGCCGAGCTACTCATGTCCCGTTCCTCATCCCCAGTGATCTCACTGAAGGTATGTTCTTCCCCCCAGCCACGTACAACACCACGGGTGCCAGATAGGTGACAACGAGCACCCTGGGATGCCTGTTGTGGTTGGTCTTCCTCTTCCTCCTCAAAGCCACAATCCTCCTCTGACTCCTCTTCCTCACAATCCTCTTCCAGCGTTGCCGCAGGTCCAGCAAGCGATGCTGATAAGGCTCTTTCTGGTGGTGATGGTGACCACAACTCTTCCTCTTTCTCTTCATGCTCATCTACGGCCTGATCCAGCACTCTACGCAGGGCACGCTCCAGGAAGAAAACAAATGGTATGATGTCGCTGATGGTGCCTTTGGTGCGACTGAGTAGGTTTGTCACCTCCTCAAAAGGAAGCATGAGCCTACAGGCATTGCGCATGAGCGTCCAGTAACGTGGCAAAAAAATTCCCAGCTCTGCAGAGGCTGTCCTAGCACCCCGTGCATACAAATAGTTGTTAACGGCTTTTTCTTGTTGGATCAGGTGGTCGAACATTAGGAGTGTTGAATTCCAACGTGTCGGGCTGTCGCAAATCAAGCACCTCACTGGCATGTTGTTTCGCTGCTGGATATCTGAAAAGTGCGCCTTGGCCATGTAGGAACACCTGAAATGGCCACACACCTCCCTGGCCTGCTTCAGGACATCCTGTAAGCCTGGGTACTTATGCACAAAGCGTTGTACGATCAGATTACACACATGTGCCATGCACGGCACATGTGTCAACTTGCCCAAATTCAATGCCGCCACCAAATTTCTTCCGTTGTCACTAACCACTTTGCCAATCTCCAGTTGGTGCGGAGTCAGCCACTGATCCACCTGTGCGTTCAGGGCGGACAGGAGTGCTGGTCCGGTGTGACTCTCTGCTTTCAGGCAAGTCAACCCCAAGATGGCGTGACACTGCCGTATTCGGGATGTGGAACAGTACCTGGGGAACTGGGGGGGTGCCGTTGATGTGGAGCAAGACACAGCAGCAGAAGAGGACTCAGCCGAGGTGGTTATGGAAGAGAATGGAGTAGGAGGAGTAGAGGAGGCGGAAGCAGGCCTGCCTGCAAGTCGTGGCGGTGTCACCAACTCCTCTGCAGAGCCACGCATTCCATGCTTGGCAGCCATCAGCAGGTTTACCCAATGTGCAGTGTAGGTGATATACCTGCCCTGACCATGCTTTGCAGACCAGGTATCAGTGGTCAGATGGACCCTTGCCCCAACACTGTGTGCCAGACATGCCATTACTTCCATTTGCACAATCGAGTACAGGTTGGGGATTGCCTTTTGTGAAAAGAAATTTTGGCCGGGTACCTTACACTGCGGTGTCCCAATAGCTACAAATATTTTGAATACCTCAGACTCCACCAGCTTGTATGGTAAAAGCTGGTGGGCTAAGAGTTCAGTCAAGCCAGCTGTCAGATGCCGGGCAAGGGGGTGACTTTGTGACATTGGCTTCTTACGCTCAAACATGTCCTTGACAGACACCTGACTGTGGGCAGATGAGCAGGAACTGCTACGGAAGAGAGACAGAGTGGCGGATGGTTGAGAGGGGGCAAGGAGGACAGCAGTGGTTGATGTGGCTGAAGATGCTGGACCAGGAGGAGGATGGCGGCTTTGAGTTTGTGTGCTGCTTGTATTCATGTGTTGATCCCATAGGCGTTTGTGATGTGCGATCATGTGCCTTCGCAAAGCAGTTGTACCTAGGTGAGTGTTGGACTTCCCACGACTCAGTTTCTTTTGGCACAGGTTGCAAATGGCATCACTGTTGTCAGAGGCAGACACACAAAAAAAATGCCACACTGCTGAGCTCTGCAATGACGGCATTCTGGTGGTGGCAAAAGCATGCGTTGATTGGCGTGCTGTCTGGCTGACCCAGGGTGCCGATGCATACTGTCTGACTGTGCCACTAGCCCCATGCGATGACCTCCCCATCCTTCCAACTCGTCTCCTCCTCCTCTCTGTCTCCCCATCTGAACTTTACCCCTCTTCTTCTTCTCTTCTAGCGGGCACCCACGTGACATCCACGGACGCATCATCATCATCAACCGCTTCACTTGTATCTTACAACTCAACAAAGGAAGCAGCAGCGGGTACAACTTCATCATCATCACACTGTACGTCTACGTGTGTAATGCTGCCTGACGGAGACATATCACTTTTATCTACATCCTCTGGCAATAATGGTTGCGCATCACTATCACTCATTTCTTCCAACCGATGTGTAAATAACTCCTCTGACAGATCAAGTGAAGCGGCTGTGGTGCTAGTGTTGGTGGTGGCGGCAGACGGGCGAGTGGTAATTTGAGAGGTGCCCGAAGCTAAGCTGGAGGAGGATGGTGTGTCAAGGTTCTGAGCAGAAGCTGTAGAAGATTGGGTGTCCTGTGTTAGCCAGTCAACTATGTCCTCAGAACTGTTTGAGTTCGGGGTATATGGCCTCTGAACACTGGGCATTATTCTAGGGCCAAAGGGAATCACAGCACCACGAACACGACGGCCCCTGCGGGGTGGCCTGCCTCTGCCTGTCATTTTTTTTCCGATTAGTGGTACTATGCATGCAAGCTACTGTGACAACAGATATGAATGGCACTGTGCACTGGCAGAAGTTGGCAGAGTAGACGCTGTAGGCCTGATACACACGCTTGCAGACAACTAACTGCTATTCAATCTATTACAGTCAAAATTGTATTTTTTTTTTAAATGTACACTACTGTTACACCAGATATGAGTTGCACTGGTGTGACACTGTGCCTTGGCAGGCACTGAAACGCACATGTGTGAAGGAAACTGACTGCTATTATTTCACAGTCAAAAAAGTGTTTTTTTTTTTTAAAATGTACACTACTGTTACACCAGATATGAGTTGCACTGGGGTGACACTGTGCCCTGGCAGGCACTGAAATGCACACGTGTTAAGGAAACTGACTGCTATTATTTAACACAGTCAAAAAAGTGTTCTTTTTTTTAAATCTACACTACTGTTACACCAGATATGAGTTGCACAGGGTTAACACTGTGCCCTGGCAGGCAGGCAGGCACTGAAACGCACACGTGTGAAGGAAACTGACTGCTATTATTTAACACAGTCAAAAAAGTGTTGTTTTTTTAAATCTACACTACTGTTACACCAGATATGAGTGGTGGCACTGGGCAAGTGGGCACAGTATACGCTGTGATCCTGGCACACACGCTGGCAGGCAGGCAACTGCAATTAGATTACACAGGAAAAAAAAAAAAAGCAGACTGATGTTCTAGCCCTAAAAAGGGCTTTTTGGGGTGCTGTCCTTACAGCAGAGATCAGATGAGTCCTTCAGAACTGTAGTGGACACTGAATACACTAGCCTAGCTATCGATTTCCCTATTAAATCAGCAGCAGCTACACTGTCCCTCCTCTCTCTAAGAATGCAGCTTCCAAATGAATCTAAAATGGATGCTGTCCAGGAGGTAGGAGGGTCTGGGAGGGAGGGTCTGCTGCTGATTGCCTAGAATGTGTCTGCTGACTGTGAGGTACAGGGTCAAAGTATTACTCAATGATGACGAATAGGGGGCGGATCGAACATCGCATATGTTCGCCCGCCGTGGCGAATGCAAACAAGCTATGTTCGCCGGGAACTATTCGCCGGTGAACTATTCGAAACATCACTATCCATAATACCTTAAATCCTCGGACGTGGAGTGACACTGTGCACTGGCAGAAGTTGTCAGAGTAGACGCTGTAGGCCTGACACACACGCTTGCAAACAACTAACTGCTATTCAATCTATTACAGTCAAAATTGTATTTTTTTTTTAAATGTACACTACTGTTACACCAGATATGAGTTGCACTGGGGTGAAACTGTGCCCTGGCAGGCAGGCACTGAAACGCACACGTGTGAAGGAAACTGACTGCTATTATTTAACACAGTCAAAAAAGTGTTGTTGTTTTTAAATGTACACTACTGTTACACCAGATATGAGTTGCACTGGGGTGACACTGTGCCCTGGCAGGCAGGCACTGAAACGCACACTTGTGAAGGAAACTGACTGCTATTATTTAACACAGTCAAAAAGTGTTGTTGTTTTTTTAAATCTACACTACTGTTACACCAGATATGAGTTGCACTGGGTTGACACTGTGCCCTGGCAGGCAGGCACTGAAACGCACACGTGTGAAGGAAACTGACTGCTATTATTTAACACAGTCAAAAAAGTGTTTTTTTTTTTAAATCTACACTACTGTTACACCAGATATGAGTGGTGGCACTGGGCAAGTGGGCACAGTATACGCTGTGATCCTGACACACACGCTGGCAGGCAGGCAACTGCAATTAGATTACACAGGGAAAAAAAAAAAAAAAGCAGACTGATGTTCTCGCCCTAAAAAGGGCTTTTTGGGGTGCTGTCCTTACAGCAGAGATCAGATGAGTCCTTCAGAACTGTAGTGGACACTGAATACACTAGCCTAGCTATCGATTTCCCTATTAAATCAGCAGCAGCTACACTGTCCCTCCTCTCTCTAAGAATGCAGCTTCCAAATGAATCTAAAATGGATGCTGTCCAGGAGGTAGGAGGGTCTGGGAGGGAGGGTCTGCTGCTGATTGGCTAGAATGTGTCTGCTGACTGTGAGGTACAGGGTCAAAGTATTACTCAATGATGACGAATAGGGGGCGGATCGAACATCGCATATGTTCGCCCGCCGTGGCGAATGCAAACAAGCTATGTTCGCCGGGAACTATTCGCCGGTGAACTATTCGCAACATCACTATCCATAATACCTTAAATCCTCGGACGTGGAGTGGTACTGTGCACTGGCAGAAGTTGGCAGAGTAGACGCTGTAGGCCTGACACACACGCTTGCAAACAACTAACTGCTATTCAATCTATTACAGTCAAAATTGTATTTTTTTTTTAAATGTACACTACTGTTACACCAGATATGAGTTGCACTGGAGTGACACTGTGCCCTGGCAGGCACTGAAACGCACACGTGTGAAGGAAACTGACTGCTATTATTTCACAGTAAAAAAAGTTTTTTTTTTTTTTAAATGTACACTACTGTTACACCAGATATGAGTTGTACTTGGGTGACACTGTGCCCTGGCAGGCACTAAAACGCACACGTGTGAAGGAAACTGACTGATATTATTTCACAGTCAAAAAAGTGTTGTTTTTTTTAAATGTACACTACTGTTACACCAGATATGAGTTGCGCTGGGGTGACACTGTGCCCTTGCAGGCAGGCACTGAAACGCACACGTGTGAAGGAAACTGACTGCTATTATTTAACACAGTCAAAAAAGTGTTAATTTTTTTAAATGTACACTACTGTTACACCAGATATGAGTTGCACTGGGGTGACACTGTGCCCATGCAGGCAGGCACTGAAACGCACACGTGTGAAGGAAACTGACTGCTATTATTTAACACAGTCAAAAAAGTGTTTTTTTTTTTAAATCTACACTACTGTTACACCAGATATGAGTTGCACTGGGGTGACACTGTGCCCTGGCAGGCAGGCACTGAAACGCACACGTGTGAAGGAAACTGACTGCTATTATTTAACACAGTCAAAAAAGTGTTGTTTTTTTAAATCTACACTACTGTTACACCAGATATGAGTTGCACTGGGTTGACACTGTGCCCTGGCAGACAGGCACTGAAACGCACACGTGTGAAGGAAACTGACTGATATTATTTAACACAGTCAAAAAAGTGTTGTTTTTTTTAAATCTACACTACTATTACACCAGATATGAGTTGTACTGGGGTGACACTGTGCCCTGGCAGGCAGGCACTGAAACGCACACATGTGAAGGAAACTGACTGCTATTATTTAACACAGTCAAAAAAGTGTTGTTTTTTTTTAAATGTACACTACTGTTACACCAGATATGAGTTGCACTGGGGTGACACTGTGCCCTGGCAGGCAGGCACTGAAACGCACACGTGTGAAGGAAACTGACTGCTATT
Organism: Bombina bombina; assembly: GCF_027579735.1. Lineage (NCBI taxonomy): Eukaryota > Metazoa > Chordata > Amphibia > Anura > Bombinatoridae > Bombina > Bombina bombina. The sequence goes on along the minus strand of NC_069499.1, from coordinate 619,783,448 downwards.
ATTTAACACAGTCAAAAAAGTGTTTTTTTTTTTAAATGTACACTACTGTTACACCAGATATGAGTTGCACTGGGTTGACACTGTGCCCTGGCAGGCAGGCACTGAAACGCACATGTGTGAAGGAAACTGACTGCTATTATTTAACACAGTCAAAAAAGTGTTGTTTTTTTTTAAATCTACACTACTGTTACACCAGATATGAGTTGCACTGGGGTGACACTGTGCCCTGGCAGGCAGGCCCTGAAAGGCACACGTGTGAAGGAAACTGACTGCTATTATTTAACACAGTCAAAAAAGTGTTGTTTTTTTTAAATCTACACTACTGTTACACCAGATATGAGTTGCACTGGGGTGACACTGTGCCCTGGCAGGCAGGCCCTGAAACGCACACGTGTGAAGGAAACTGACTGCTATTTTTTAACACAGTCAAAAAAAGTGTTGTTTTTTTAAATCTACACTACTGTTACATCAGATATGAGTTGCACTGGGGTGACACTGTGCCCTGGCAGGCAGGCCCTGAAACGCAAACGTGTGAAGGAAACTGACTGATATTATTTAACACAGTCAAAAAAGTGTTGTTTTTTTAAATGTACACTACTGTTACACCAGATATGAGTTGCACTGGGGTGACACTGTGCCCTGGCAGGCAGGCACTGAAATGCACACGTGTGAAGGAAACTGACTGCTATTATTTAACACAGTCAAAAAAGTGTTGTTTTTTTAAAATGTACACTACTGTTACACCAGATATGAGTTGCACTGGGGTGAAACTGTGCCCTGGCAGGCAGGCACTGAAACGCACACGTGTAAAGGAAACTGACTGCTATTATTTAACACCGTCAAAAAAGTGTTGTTGTTTTTAAATGTACACTACTGTTACACCAGATATGAGTTGCACTGGGGTGACACTGTGCCCTGGCAGGCAGGCACTGAAACGCACACTTGTGAAGGAAACTGACTGCTATTATTTAACACAGTCAAAAAGTGTTTTTTTTTTTTTAAATCTACACTACTGTTACACCAGATATGAGTTGCACTGGGTTGACACTGTGCCCTGGCAGGCAGGCACTGAAACGCACACGTGTGAAGGAAACTGACTGCTATTATTTAACACAGTCAAAAAAGTGTTGTTTTTTTTAAATCTACACTACTGTTACACCAGATATGAGTGGTGGCACTGGGCAAGTGGGCACAGTATACGCTGTGATCCTGACACACACGCTGGCAGGCAGGCAACTGCAATTAGATTACACAGGAAAAAAAAAAAAAAAAAGCAGACATGTTCTAGCCCTAAAAAGGGCTTTTTGGGGTGCTGTCCTTACAGCAGAGATCAGATGAGTCCTTCAGAACTGTAGTGGACACTGAATACACTAGCCTAGCTATCGATTTCCCTATTAAATCAGCAGCAGCTACACTGTCCCTCCTCTCTCTAAGAATGCAGCTTCCAAATGAATCTAAAATGGATGCTGTCCAGGAGGTAGGAGGGTCTGGGAAGGAGGGTCTGCTGCTGATTGGCTGGAATGTGTCTGCTGACTGTGAGGTACAGGGTCAAAGTATTACTCAATGATGATGAATAGGGGGCGGATCGAACATCGCATATGTTCACCCGCCGTGGCGAATGCGAACAAGCAATGTTCGCCGGGAACTATTCGCCGGTGAACTATTCGCAACATCACTATCCATAATACCTTAACCCCTAATGCAAACAACCCCCATGCTATTAAGCCCCTAACCACCTCATTCCCTAGTTTTGCATAACAAACACAGTTATATTAATATACTTTTTACCTCTGTGATGTATCTAAGCATCTTCTGACAGCCCCCTGATCACATTACTTTTTTATCTATTGACTTGCATTTAGTACTGTGTTGTGCTAAATCTTACATAACTCCTCGGACGTGAACACAATGTTATCTGTATGGCTCACATGAACTAGCAGTCTCATGTTGTGAAAAGCAAATAAAAAGCATGTGATAAGAGGCTGTCTATAGCGGCTTAGACACAGGCACAAATTTAGAGGTTTAAATGTTATAAAGTATATTAATATATCAATGTTGGTTGTGCAAAGCTGGTGAATGTTTAGTAAAGGCATTATCTATCTTTTTAAACCTTGTTTTTAGGTTTTGGCATCCTGTCTATTTGTTGTCTTGCATGTTATTTAACATTATCCAACAAATCTTTAGAGTAACCTCTTCTTAAACATCTATTGCTTAATTCTTCAGCTTGTTTGTCAAAAGTTTCATCATAATTTCTCCTTAACCTAATAAATTGACTATATGGGATAGATTTTGACAAAATATGTAGCTAAGCTGACATAGGCCAGATGATCGAAAGTGCTACAAGGCAGCAAAATATTCAAAGGAATCCGCTGCTATGTCGTGTGAGATTGTCAGAATATTCCAAGCTGTCGAAATAGCGGCATTTTCAAGAGGTGTTTACTATAAATGCCATTGGTCAGCAGTGCTGGCTTTAGACAACACCCAGCATCACCAACTATATTGGCAATGTATATAAAGGATCCCTTGAATATAACTGCAATCTGCCTAACCACTAATCATAATACCCCTAAACCGAGGTACCCCATGATTGCAAACTAACACTACACTAATAAAGACCTAAACTGCCACATACCCACCTCAAGACACTAACTATTAACCCCTATGCTGTTACATACCCATCGCTAGAATCTAACTATTCAACACCACCAGTATATAATTTTTTATTCTGCTCGCTACAATTTGTATGAAAGCTTACAATCAGAAAAGAAAAGGTAACCCCATTTGAATGGCTTATACTGATTTATAAAATAATCAATCCTCGATTACAGATATTGTTTCATTTGAGTGTAATTTCCCAACAAGCTCAATTAATTTTAACGAGTATGTATGCTGGTATGACTGAATGATTTAATAAAGTTAAGATAAATGATTTATGAATGTTATAGACACTATTCAAGTAATTCTATTTGGGTTAAAGACATTCTTTTTATAGGTGCTACATCTTAGCCACAACTCATATTTTGTCGTCAGATCAAAAGGAGACATATTTCCCATCAACTGTGAGTACCACTTTTGGGGTTAGGCCATGTAGTTTAGTGTTAGGTATAATGGTGGGGGTTGATTAGGTTATTAATGATGGTTACCATTTATTAGGCCTTAATCTCCTAACTACCCCTTGTACTTGTATGAGGTTGAGTAGACTATTATTGATGGTTACCATTTATTAGGCCTTAATCTCCTAACCACTCCTCATACCTGCATGGGGGTTGATTAGGTGATTATTGATGGTTACCATCTATTAGGCCTTAATCTCCTAACCAACCCTCATACCTATATGGGGGTTCATTAGGTAATTATTTATTGATGGTTACAATGTATTAGGCCATACTCTCCTAACTACTCCTCATACCTATATGGGGGTTGATTAAGTGATTATTGATGTTTACCATTTATTAAGCCATAATCTCCTAACTTCCCCCCTTATCTGTATGGGGGTTGATAAGGTGATAAGGTTAGGGTAGTTTGGCTAATAGTGCATTTATCTACAATTTATAAAAAATATAATATGCATTCTTATGTATGATGAATATTCTTTTAACTATTGTATATAAATGAATAAGTATTTATGTTTTCTTGTTGTGTTTTTTATTTTAAACATAAATATATATTTTAAAATAAATGTATATTCATGCTACAAAAGGCATTAGTATTACAATTTGTTTTATTACATAGCAGTTATGCAATACTATAATTAAAATGCAACTGTCTTTTATAACATAAATATTTATTTTAAAAATATATTCATATTTACAATAATAAAGGCATCAAACAAGAATATTGTATAGTAGACCGAGCGCTAGTATTATGAGGCCTTATGCTCACTGACAGGAGCCCCCTAGTGGGCTTGGGAATAGACTCAAAAATGGTATGTGTGAGTGAGCGCTAAAAGATGAAAAGGCTAAGCAATGTTCTGCGTTGATGAGTTAAACATGAACAAATTTATTACAACAATATCTTAAAATATATGAACACTTAATAAAAGCACAAAAATTGAGTAAAATAAAAGTAAAATCTATCTTAAAACCTACATGGATCCATGAGAAACGTATAAAATCACAATCTACGCCCTATACTATGGTGAGAATATAACATAGGATGAATACAACAGATGTTGGGGAGAAAGTGACTATTGATAAGGTGGTCACAGATATAGTGGATTGGCAATGGGTCCTGGTATGCGTACAGAAAAAATGTATGACAATGTACCAGAAATTAATACAGGTGCATACAAAGGTGACTGAATTCAAAACGGTGAATATGAAAAAATGAAGTGCAAAAATGTGTTGTGTAATGTCCAGAATCAATGTCCAATTATAATGAAGTCCAAAAACTTATATGTCCAGTGTTGTTATGTGTGAAGTTGAATTTCCCTTGTTTTGACAATGGTGCAGATTCACAGTAGTGCAAAAACAATTGTAGAAACCAAAATCCAATCTGATGTGAAAAGTAACACTCAAAATAAATCCAAAATGTGATCAAAACATAAAAATGTGGATAACACAAAAATGTGGAAACAATTGATCAATTCAAAAAATCAAAGTAGCAAAAAAAGGAGTGAAAAAATATGAACAATGAAAGAAAAAAGAAAAAAATGGTCCAAAATATCTTCTGATCCTGTGAATAAATAAAAAAATAAATGATTGGAAATGAGCTCACGCGTCAACGCGTTTCGGCCTTACTGGGCCTTTATCAAGACTATACTGTTGTATATTTTCTGGGAGCTTTTAAATGGTAGTCACTGTGATGATTGGGTCTTGTTTTGGTGCCAAAAAATATGGTCCGCCCTTTCCTGTTTGGCCCAATGATTCATGGGAGAATTGTTGTTATAAGTCTTAGTTTCAAAAATCTTATAATTTATGTAATTCTGAGGTATATATCAAGGACAGGCAGTTTTTTGTGATGCATTTATTATACATATAAGAGGTTATTGCCTTTAATTCTTATTTATTTGGCCATTATAGCATTTTCGGTATTTACAGTTTTTTGCCCCACTTCCGGGTCTTAGGTTCACTATATCTCATTCGGTTTCGGCAGCATCACTTCCGGTTTCACTACTACCGGAAATTGACGTATTGTGTGCTTCATCTTCGGTTTCGGCAGCATCACTTCCAGTTTCACTACTACCGGAAGTTGACCTATAATGGGCTTCATCTTCGTAAACATCCGGTTTCTATGGTGTCATATTTGTTTTCACTATTACCGGTAATTAACCTGAATCGGACCTTTCTAAGATTTAATTAAGCTATCAAACTTTGTATAGTTGGAAATGCTAAGGTTGGCCAAATAAATAAATAAACTGATTATATCAATTTGCATGTTATGTGGCTTAGTCCGTAGCCTAATGGAGTGCAAAAGTTGCGATCTAGAAGATGGTCTTGGATGTAAAGGATTAAAAACAAAGTAAAACATAGGAGTAACTGAATAAAAATATCATATTAGAGGTGAGTTACAAACAAAGAGATAATAGTTAACCTCAATACAATGGCTATTTAGGGCAATAAAATTGTATAAATGTGTATCGTAAAATGTCAGAAGCTGGATGGGAAGGCTGGTGGCATAACTTAAGTACTTCTTAGGGGATCTGGAAGATGCTCTTAGATGTAAGCCTAAGACATCATCTCAATAATCGGTAAAGCACATGAGTAACCAACTAGAAGTGTCACAGTTAAAGATGGATTATATTCCAAGCAGCGAAATGACATTAAAAACCTGACTAATGGCTATTCGGTGCAGTCAAATGTGTAAAAGTGAGTCATATCTTTACAGGTACTAAATAAGAGGGACCAGTGGCATAACTAAAGTACTACTTACTGGGTCCATCCATCTTATTTGTCTTAATCATATGGCCATGCCAAATATAATCTAGTTGTTGAATCTAAATCTCAGTGTGTTACTATTATCTTGGTATATGACACAGATCTGGGTGTGTCAGAAAAAGCTATTACGTGACAAATGGACTTTGTGGGATTCTGAGCGACTGTCGCCGGGCTAACTGGAATGCGGGGTATTGTATGAGTGACATTTTATCTGACCTCATTGGATCCTAGATGTTCTCTATCTCATATCTAATGGATGTTAGAATATTTATTAAGATATTTATAAACAGAGCAGAGCTAACTGTCTGGTAAAAGATAAAGGCTTCTGATGAATATGGAGAGGAGGTGTTCTTTTATAGTACTCGGATATGAGAGTATTCCTTCAAATTGTCGTAGCTCATCTAGTTTACCAGCTTCTCCAGTCTGTCCATTTCTTTGTCAAAGGACTTGTTCAATCTATCAGCGTAATTATAAATAGAGGTCCTACATGATAGCTAGTGTGAAAACACATGCAGTCAGTATTGTGACTTATTCTGATAGGACTGCTTGAATAATGGAATGTCTTTTTGTTATCTTAAGGAAGAGTTCAATTTGGTGAACCTAATCTTAAAAAGGGTGAACCTAATCTTAAGAAGTGATACACTCTGTTTATTCTTTTCTTAGAGACAGGAGATGTGACAGGTCTTCTTTGTGGTTCAGTCCTTTGGGATAAAGACAATCCAATGTGAAGATCCATTTGGATTCATTGAATAGCAGTTTTTTCTCGTGGTCCACCTCATCGCCAATTGTTGTTTATCTTTTGTATTCCGAAGAACTTAAAGTCTTTCATATTGCCTCTGTGTTTTATAGAAAAGTGCCTGTATAATGGAGTATCGGTGTTTAGCTTTTCCATACACAATATGTGTTCTCTTATTCGGTCCTTTAGGGCTCTTGAAGCCTGTCCCACATATTGAAGGCCACATGTACAGAATATTTTGTAAATGATTCCCTTGTCTTGGTATCTAATGAGGTCTGGTATTTTATATTCGTCCCTCTTACCATGTGGGGAAAATTGGTTGGTTTTTACTACACTTTTGCAGGCCTTACAGCTCGGACAAGAAAAGAAGCCTTTAATTGTTTTGCCTTGGTAATTCATGATGTTTCTTATCTTATTCCTTGGAACACTTGGGGCCAGTAGACTTTTCAAATTGTCAGTCTTCCTATAGATGAATCTTGGTTGTGATATCATCTTCTCACCAATTACATCATCCTCTTTCAGTATGGCCCAATGCTTCCTAATAATTCTTTCTAGAATAAATCTGTTGGAGCAGTATTCCGTAATCATTGTTACGTCAATAATGTTGTCCTCCACTTCTTTCACCGGCTTGGACTTTATTATTATACTTTATGAGGCTGTTTCTGTCAACTTTTCCCACTTCTTCTATTTTTTCTTTCAAGATCTCTTTATTGTACCCCCTATCAAGGAACCTTTCTTTCAATATGTCTGCTTGTTCAGCCCACTTGTTGGGGTCAGAACAATTTTTTCTTACCCTTAGGAGCTGCCCTTTTGGTATATTGGCCTTCCAGGTTGGGTGGTGGCAGCTCAGGCTATGAATGTAATTGTTACAGTCGACCTTCTTAAAGACGGTCGATGTCTGAATTTTACCATTTCTGACCTCAATTGTTAGATCCAGAAAATTTATTTTGTTGTAAGTATATTCGGACGTGAACTTTAAGTTCATTAGATTGAGGTTCATTACATCGATAGTATGTTTCAGATCTTCCAGTGATCCCCTCCAGATGATCAGGATGTCGTCTATGTATCTCAAATACAGGACCAGGTCCACGCTAGCTGGACATGAGTCCCAGAAAATTTGTTCCCATTGAGTCATGTAGAGATTGGCATAGCTAGGTGCAAACCTGGTCCCCATTGCTGTGCCACACACTTGCTTATAAAATGTGTTGTTATAGCAGAAATAATTGTGACTTAGAATGTATTTAATACTTTCTAATATAAATAGATGTTGTTCATCAAGTACTTCTGGGTCTTTCATTAGAAAGGAATTCACTGCTTCTATGCCTGCTTCATGTGGGATGCTTGTATAGAGCGATGTAACATTGCACGTCGCTAGTATGTAATTCTTATCCCAGACCATTTTGTCTAATATGGCTAGCACTTGTGTAGAGTCCCTCAAGTATGATGGGAGTCTGGTAACATACTTCTGCAAGTTTTTATCAACATACTCAGAGAGGTTTCTAGACAAAGATCCTATCCCTGAGATGATAGGCCTTCCCGGCGGATTTTGCAAAGATTTGTGAATCTTTGGTAATTGATAAAAAACTGGAGTGATGGGATGCGCTACCTTAATGTAGTTGAATTCTTTATCGTTGAGTACTCCCTGTGTTTTGGCCTTTATCAGTAAGTCTTCTAGTTCTTTTTTATATCTTTCCACTGGGTTACTTCAGAGTTTTTCATAATAGAATTCTATCAGCCAATCGTAATTAAGGTAGGAGGAATCCTATTGGCTGATGCAATCAGCCAATAGGATTGAAGTTCAATCATATTGGCTGATTCAATCAACCAATAGGATTGAACTTGCATTCTATTGGCTGATTGGAACAGCCAATAGAATGCAAGCTCAATCCTATTGGCTGATTGCATCAGCCAATAGGATTTTTCCTACCTTAATTCCGATTGGCTGATAGAATTCTATCAGCCAATTGGAATTCAAGGGACGCCATCTTGGATGATGTCATTTGAAGGAATATTCATTTGTTGGGTAGTCGTTGGCCTGGAAGGATGCTCCGCATCGGATGTCTTGAAGATGGACCCGCTCCGCTCCGGATGGATGAAGATAGAAGATGCCGCCTGGATGAAGACTTCTACCCATCTGGAGGTCCTCTTCTGCCTGGATAGGATGAAGACTTCTGGCCCTCTGGAGGACCACTTCTGCCCGGTTGGGTAAAGACGTCTCAAGGTAGGGTGATCTTTAAGGGGGTAGTGTTAGGTTTTATTAAGGGGGGATTGGGTGGGTTTTAGTGTAGGGTTGGGTGTGTAAGTGGTGGGTTGTAATGTTGGGGGGTATTGTATTTTTTTTTACAGGTAAAAGAGCTGATTACTTGGGGGCAATGCCCCGCAAAAGGCCCTTTTAAGGGCTATTTGTAATTTTAGTATAGAGTAGGGATTTTTATTATTTTGGGGAGCTTTTTTATTTTATTAGGAGGATTAGATTAGGTGTAATTAGTTTAAAATTCTTGTAATTATTTTATTATTTTCTGTAATTTAGCGTTTTTTTTGTACTTTAGATAATTTTATTTAATTTTATTTAATTGTAGTTAATTGTATTTAGTTTAGGTAATTAATTTAATGATATTGTAGTGTTAGGTGTAATTGTAACTTAGGTTAGGTTTTATTTTACAGGTATATTTGTATTTATTTAGCTAGGAAGTTATTAAATAGTTAATAACTATTTAATAACTATTCTACCTAGTTAAAATAAATACAAAGTTGCTTGTAAAATAAAAATAAATCTCAAAATAGCTACAATGTAACTATTAGTTATATTGTAGCTATCTTAGGGTTTATTTTATAAGGAAGAATTTATTTTTAAATAGGAATAGTTTATTTAATGATAGGAATATTTATTTAGATTAATTTAAATTATATTTAAATTAGGGGGTGTTAGGGTTAGGGTTATACTTAGGTTTAGGGGTTAATAAATTTAATGTAGGTGGCGGCAGTGTAGGGGGGTCAGATTAGGGGTTAATAAATTTAATGTAGGTAGTGGCGGTGTAGAGGATTAGGGGATAATAAATTTAATGTAGGTGGCGGCGAGGTTCGGGAACGGTGGTTTAGGGGTTAAACACTTTATTTAGTTGTGGCGGGCTCCGGGAGTGGTGGTTTAGGGGTTAATAAGTATAATGTAGGTGGCGGCGTCGTAGGGGGGTCAGATTAGGGGTGTTTAGACTCGGGGTACATGTTAGGCTGTTAGGTGTAGACGTTCCCATAGGAATCAATAGGATATCTGGCAGCATTGAACATAAGCTTTTGCTGCTGTCAGACTCCCATTGATTCCTATGGCATCCACCGCCTCCAGGGCAGCGGATTGAAACCAGGTACGCTGGGCCGGAATAGTGGTGAGCGTACCTGCTAGTTTTTTGATAACTAGCAAAAGTAGTCAGATTGTGCCGAACTTGCGTTTGGAACATCTGTAGTGACGTAACCATCGATCTTTGTCGGACTAAGTCTGGCGTATCGTATGTTACGTCACTATATTCTACTTTTGCCGGTCTGTAGGGTTTGATAACTATGGCGAATCAGGCTCGCCACAAATACGCTGCGGAATTCCAGCATATTTGCGGTTGACAGCTTGATAAATAGAGGCCAATGTGTTTTATATCACTCTGTACTAGACTCTAAAAATACCCCATTTAATTTAGAGTGACATTCCACATAAAACATAAATATATAGAAAACATATAGAAAACAACATAATAATAAAATATAACTCTAACGAAAAGAAGGGGGATTCAGGGGAGGGATAAACGCTAAAACTCACAACCATACATTGAATTGTCACTCTATGCAAAATATATGCAAATTAGTATATTTCCTCAGTACACATTTTGGTGATGAACCTTCTACCAATAGATGGAGCTGTGTTACACATGTCAAGGAAATTTCAACCAACAGATGGCGCTATGGCATGTTACACAATGTCCATGTATGTGACTGGGGAACAGTTACAATTTTATTTTATTAAAAACTGGTTCTTAAACAGCTCTTGTTTATTTTATAGAGTTTAAAACTTTTTTTTTTCTTTGTAATTTTAGTTAATACAATGGGGGAGTCTTCAGACTCGCCAGAAACAGCAGTTATGAAGCAGCGGTCACAAAGACCGCTGCTCGATAACCCTGTCCGCCTGCTCTGAGCAGGCAGACAGGAATCGCAACAATTCAACCCGATCGAGTACAATCGGGTTGATTGACACCCCTTGCTAGTGGCGGTGTTGCACCAGCAGCTCTTGTGAGCTGCTGGTGCAATGTTAAATGCGGAGAGTGTATTGCACTGTCGGATCAGGTCCGCAAGACATTTCTTAAATATGCCTCATTTGCTTTATGTTTAAGAGTTAACATCTTGATGCTCTAAATATAAACATTAAAATGTTATGTGCGTGTTTGCTATTTAGAACCAGCAACACAGTATCATTGAATATATGGGTTATTAAAGGGACAGTCTAGTCAAAATTAAACTGTCATGATTCAGATAGGGCATGAAAATGTAAACAACTTTCCAATTGACTTGAATCACTAAATTTGCTTTGTTCCCTTGGTGGTATTTTCAAAAGCTAAACCTAAGTAGGCTCAAACTGATTTCTAAACAGTTGAAAACCGCCTCTTAGCTCAGAGCATTTTTAAAGTTTTTCACAGTTACACATTAATAGTTCATGTGTGTCATATATATAACAATATGCTCACTCCCATGTAGTTATTTAGGAGTTTGCACTGATTGGCTAAACTGCATGCCTGTCAAAAGCACTGAGATAAGGGGGCAGTCTGCAGAGGCTTAGATACAAGGTAATCAAAGGTAAAACATATATTAATATAACTGTGTTGGTTATGCAAAACTGGGGAATGGGTAATAAAGGGATTATCTATCTTTTTAAACAATAACAATTCTGGTGTAGACTGTCCCTTTAAGTATTTTTGTTGCTTTGCCCACTTACCAACAACAATTGAACATAATTATTTTGCTCTAAAACATGTATGCTGCATTCATTTTGGGTGACTGCCAGTTATGTGAATATGAATAATTGAGCTGTACAAATGATATGGACTTGCAGGGTTTGGCAGCCTTGAACCACCCATCCCCCTCAAACTTTTAGTCACACAAGTGATTGTACCTTTTTGGGGGGATTAAATGGTACAGACATGGACCATTTGATAGTTGGAGACATATTTGTACCTTATTTACCGCTAAATGGTACATATTAGTTCCTTAAGGTGTAATTATGATCCATTGAGGGTACAACCACAGCAGTTGTACCCTAAGTGTTCACAAATGGACCCCAACTGTACCCTTTTTTCTGACAGTGCAGGGTGCTTCCATGGTATTGATAGTAGTAAAGAATGGGGATGCACTCGCCTGGATTTCCAAAGTTACCTTTAATGTAAGATTTCGGGGTGTTACCCCCTTTGTCAGACAGTACAAAATAACATTGTTATTTTGTATTGTCTGATGAAGGGGGTAACGTCCCAAAACGTTACATTAAATGTAGCTTTGGAAATCCTGGCATGTGCATCCCCATTCTTTACTACTATATATATACGTATTGATGCCGGCGAATGCACTGAGATTGACGCTTTGATAAATTGACCCCTAGGTCTCCAATTGCAATATAAGGTAATAGGGCCGTTACTTGGTTGTTTACTGGAACCCGTTCTACAGGGGATGTGCTGCAGACCCAGGACAGTACACACCTGAAACAGCTTTGAGAGGACAAGAGCAAATACCAATATCAGAGATATAACCAGAAGAGATGTCAGTAGGCTCGCATTCAAAACTGGAATAGCAGATAGGAACCAAAGGTTACAGTATAAGGATGAGGCAGAAGTATAATACAAATCATTTTTCCAGGGGTCAGCAGCCAGGTAATCAGTCCACAGTTAAAAATACAGGCAATGAGCATAAACTAGGAAACATGCCAGGAACAAGAATGCCAGGATTTCCAAAGAGAATAACCAAGCACTAGATTGACATCAACAGGGTCCTTTTAATACCTCCCTCATAGGTGCCAAAACACTTGCAGGGTCACTCCTGACATTAAGGTTAAACACACTGCTACCCTTAGCACAGGAAACACGGTCGGCATTAATAACAGGAGAGGTTTGCAAGTTATGTGCACTAAACCTAGCTCATGTTCCTGGGTACACCTCCTATATAGGGATGAACACAGCACACCCTACACTATCAGCAGTGCTAAGTCTTTTAGGAACAACCCTGTACTTCAGTTGCCTTCATGGGATTCATTTCAGAATGCCCTCAACCCTTAAAGTGATCCTGCTATGCTACCCTACTAGCCTCCTGTAATGTGAGCAATAACAGTGCACCCTATGCTTACCCTACTTACCACCTGTAATGTGAGCAATAACAGTGCTCCCTATGCTACCCATTTGAAGTATAGGAATCTAAAAAATGATGGCCGTATTAGAATTCTTTGGTATACCTTTTTTTAGAAGCCTTGTAATACCAGATTTGTGCTGTTCTTTGCTCAAGTTTGTACTAAGGATAATGCACCCTAAGCTGTTGGTGATAAAGATAGGTGCACACACAGATACTTACCAAAAAAATGCTTACCTCCACAGCTACAGGCACTGCTTACCTCACCAAATACAACATCAGGTGCATAAAAACGCAAACAGCGATTTGAACAATTTAATTCCCTCTAGTTCTTTAGCCTCACTACATGCCTCAGTATAACCAAGGAATGCAGAGAAATGTAGGATCCCTAGTTTGAGCCAACTGGAACATGGGTCTGCCAAGCTCCATCATTGAGGGAAGGATTCCTTGAAGCAGCAGCTGTGATTCTGCAATTGGACACATTAAAAATAAATATTTGATAGGCATTTGTATCTTGTTAAAAAATCTATATGAATTGGCACTAGATAAACTAAAAGTCTATAGGAACAAACAATTTTAAGGTGTATCCCAAAACCTTAATAAACAACTAAAATAGAGAAAACAATCAAATATGTGTGTACTGCTTTGAATAAAGCTTCGCTGGACCACAAATGATAGGGGTTCTTTATATAGCACCGTGACCTAAAAAACATTAATTTAATTAAACGTACTTATCTTAGTCATACTCCAAAATTAAAAACAGAAACAATGCATAAACAAATGTAATTCATGGAGTTTGTTCATCAATGTTACTAATGATTATAAAATTGGTACAGTTACTCCATCCTTGTTGCTAATTCATAGAAAATAGATTTTTCCAAAACTGTCTTCATATACAAACATCCTCCTCAAATATGGGGCTCAAGTTAATATAAAAATCCACTTAGTTGATGTTCTCGTGCTTCTATCCAAAGCGTTTCGATGAGTATGGTGTCCGTACAGGACAAAAAACAAGTAAAGCTGAAAATGCGTTTTTCTCTACCGCTGATATCACAAGTCTTGCAGGTATAGGTGTACCACACACTTTTTTGGCCGTCACGCAACGTCAGTACCGCACTTTTAAAAAAGGTCCCTTTTTAATGGGACTTCCATAGCACCGGTATTACAAGTTTTGCCAGGGAGGCCAAAAAGTGAGCGGTACACTCCATACCGTCAAGATTCGTACTGCCATCTAAAGTCAGTAGTTATGAGTTTTACGTTACAAAGCTGTACCATAAAGCTCATAACTAAAGTGTTAAAAAGTACACTAACACCCATAAACTATCTATTAACCCCTAAACCGAGGCCCTCCCACATCGCAAACACTATAATAAATGTATTAACCTCTAATCTGCCGCTCCGGACATCGCTGCCACTTAAAACATTTATTAACCCCTATTCCGCCACTCCCCGACATCGTCGCCACTATAATAAAATTATGAACCCCTAAACCGTCGCTCTCCTGCATGAAAAACACTATTTAAATATAATTAACCCCTAAACTGCCATCCACCCACTCTGCTGCTATAATAAACCTATTAACCCCTAAACCTAACCCTAACACCCTCCTAACTTAAAAATAATTAAAATAAATCTAAATAAAAATTACTATCATTAACTAAATAATACCTATTTAAAACAAAATACCTACCTATAAAATAAACCCTAAGCTTGCTACAATATAACTAATAGTTACATTGTAGCTATCTTAGGTTTTATTTTTATTTAACAGCTAAGTTTGTATTTATTTTAACTAGGTAGACTAACTAGTAAATAGTTACTAACTACTAACTACCTAGTAAAAATAAATACAAATGTATCTGTAAAATTAAACCTAACCTGCCTTTTACTAACACCTAACATTACAATAAAATTAAATAAATTAAATTAACAAAATACAATTATCTAAAGAACAAAAAATAGTAAACACTAAATTACACAAAATAAAAAAAGAAATTATCAAAAATAAAAATGAATTACTCCTAATCTAATAGCCCTATCAAAATAAAAAAGCCCCCAAAATAAAAAAACCCTAGCCTACACTACACTGCCAATGTCCGCCACCTCAGAGGAGGCATATGAGTTAAGGAACAGCGGTCTTAAGAAGCAGGGGTATTTGGCCCCATTCGGGTGATGATAAATCGGCCCCCAAGTCCATAGAATCTTGCAAAAACTTTTTTTTTACAATAATAGTTTAAACCTTAAAGGGACACTGAACCCAAATTTTTTCTTTCATGATTCAGATAGAGCATGTAATTGTAAGCAACTTTCTAATTTACTTCTATTATCAATTTTTCTTCATTCTCTTGCAATCTTTATTTGAAAAGAAGGCATCTCAGCTAAGGAGCCAGCAAATTGTGGGTTCAAAACCATGGACAGCACTTGTTTAAAGGTGCTGTCCAATCAGCAAGGACAACCCATGTTGTTCACCTAAAATGGGCCGGCATCTAAACTTACATTCTTGCTTTTCAAATAAACATAACAAGAAAATGAAGACAATTTGATAATAGGAGTAAATTAGAAAGTTGCTTAAAATTGCATGCTCTATCTGAAACACAAAATATTTTTTTGGCTACAGTGTCCCTTTAAGTTCACTAAAAAAATTAGTTAGGATAAAATTAATTTCTTGGATTTATGCATCTATATACAAAATGGAAAGATAAACAAAAAAACATATTTTAAACCCATAGATGCTAATAACTACATACACTCCTCAAGTTGTCTTTATAATTTATGGAAACAGGATGTAGGAGATTTATGAAAAACAATCAACTGTTTTAGTAGAACAGTTTAAAGACTGTGGTTATAATGAAGGTTTTATGTTGGATACAGAGGTAGAGAATATAAATGCAAATGATCTTCATGGTCCATAAAAGAAGGAACCAGGATGCAAGAAATGAGGATCCCAAAAAAAGTTAATGTTCCATTTATAGCGCAATTTAGTGCTAATCATAAAGTATAGTAGTACATTCTAAAAAGTGATATCGTATTAGGAAAGACCTAAAGTGATTTATCAAAAAATAATAATTTAAAGAACAACATATCCCCTATAGATCCCCTATAGATCTAAGAAAAACAAATGTAACATCCTATGCCTTATATGTAAAGCGTGGAGACATTCCAGGAAAAATAATTCCTTTAAGTCATTTATGACCAGAAAAGATGATATCAGTGATTGTATAAGAAGTGCAGATAGGAATGTAGTATATTTAATAGAATGTGAATGTAAGATCCAGTAGATAGGTGAGTCAGAAACACCAGTACGTGCAAGGGAACATATTCTATCAATAGAACATGCAGAAGATGACAGGAATAAAGACCTGCCAGTAACAAAACATATTATGGATTGCAATAAATGGGATTTCAAGAATTTCTCTTACACTGTCATTACTAAGTTAAAAAATAATTGGCGTGGAGGTGATTTACATATTGAACGCTTAAAACTGAACAAGATTTACTAGTTCAGAAAGTTTTGAATTCTGCAATGGAAATATCTAGCTTATATCAATAAATAAAAAAATGATAAAATACATAGTGATATGTGGGAATTTCTTATAAATCTACAGATTACTTGATTTTATTTTTTTTTAATATTTTTATAATTTTATGATTTTAGCATGCTAATGAATTTCAGAGTAAGCTTTTTATAGTTTTTTTTTTTTATATTTTGTTGCATATATATATATATATATATATATATATATATATATATATATATATATTATAATTAATGGTTTTTATTTGATGAAATTGTATTATATAAGATTATGTAAGTGAGTACATATGACATTTCTCCTATACCTTATATCTATGAACTATCTCCTATACCTTATTTCTATGAACTACTACTATAAAATATATTTTATAGATACCCCTATCTATATGCATGACAATTAGATAATTAGATGTTATGAAAGAATCCGCTTTTAAAGTAGAGGATGAATTCCATAGGAATAAATTAATTTATTATGGGCTAGATTAGAAGTGTAGCGCTAATTTATTGCCTATTAATGGTCACAGAATAAATAACCAGCCATTACAAGTGGCTGGTTATTGCTACTGCAAGCTCACGGTTCATTTTCTAAATGTCCCCCAATTGCATCCAAAATAAAGTGGTGTGTTTTGGTTTTTAAAAGAAAAAAAAAGCATTTTTTTTAAATACCCATAAGGGGTTAAATGTGGTGGGTGGGGGTGTTTAGAAAAAAAGGCACTGAAAAGTGTCTTTGCATTGCGGTATATGGGGACTTTGTGTTTTCTGTAAATATATATGTACAGTATATGCTTATATACATATATTTATGTGTATATAAAGTTCAGAGAAGTGCACTTAATCAATGCAAATACAAAAGTCTATTAGGCAATCAGTTGCCTCAATAATATCTGGGGCCCCTAAACCCTTTACAATCCCTTGTAGTTGCAAAAAACTTTGATACATAAATACCTCCACTCTTGTGGACACTCTGGAGGCAAACTCCTACCCTCACAATAGCCTCCTCCAAAGTGAGTGGATACAAGTCCCTCAGGACCGCAACACTGCTGTACTATCACTACCTCGTCCTCACCACTTTCGGTGTCCCCTTTCCAACGTTATCCTGTATGCTGTCAGCGGTACATGGGGTGTCGACGTCACCAGGGGGAGTAGCTATCCTGTGTTAGTGCATGTCAGCGAATTTATGCAGAAGCCAGACCCAGCTGGTCAATTCAAATGACTAGAAATAATTGCCTTGCCTCCATAAAAAGTGAATTTTATTAATACATTTTGTTAAAATCCAAAAGTAGGACACAGCACATCAAATCATGAAAACAGATGAAGTGTAACACCAGCTGGCTTACGTGATTTGGCTAGGCACGCACAGGAAATAATGAAAATCTTGCATATACTGTTAAGACTTTCAATGGTTTCAGGAATAAGTCGGTATTCTACCCCATACAGTCCAGGGGCTCTATCCTTGAAACATTCTATAACAGAATAGAGCAAGATCTCACACAATTGTCCCACATGAAAGGTTGGGGTGAGCATAAATGTAATATGTCCTATAGAGAGAAACAAGCTCTCTTAGAACTTCAGAAAAATAAAAATCTTATTATCCGCTCAGCGAATAAGGGGGGGTCAGTGGTTGTCCAGGACAGAAGTGCTTACATCAGTGAAGCAGAACGCCAATTAAATGACACTTACAACTATATGAGGCTTACAAGGGACCCCACTGTTTCTTTTAAAAAGGAATTGAGAACACTTCTGGATGATGGTTTGGAATATGGGCACCTAAATCAGACACACATGATTTTCTATTTGTAGAGAATCCTGTCGTGCCCATCTTCCACCATCTTCCAAAAGTCCACAAGAGTTTGGCAGATGATCCGGGACGGCCCATTGTGAGTGGCATAGGATCCCTCCTCGAGCATTTGTCACAATTGCTTGATGCTATTCTCTATCCTTTTGTGGTTACCCTGCAAAGCCACATAAGAGACACCAAGGATTTACTGAACCTTATGGAAGATTTCAATTGGGAAGACCACTTTAAGTGGCTGACAATTGATGTCACAGCCCTCTATTCCTCCATTCCCCATGGGGAAGGTTTAACAGCTATAACCTTCCTGGAGAAGTTTTCCTGTTTTGATGAGGCATTTGTAAAGTACATTTTGAGAGTTACCCATTTCCTTCTCAATCATAATAACTTCAGGTTCAATGAGGATTTTTTTCTCCAGAGGTGTGGGACAGTGATGGGGGCTAAATTTGCGCCCTCATACGCCAACCTTTTTATGGGTTGGTGGGAGCTGTCCCACATCTATGGAGAAGAAAATGACCACAAAATATGTATCGCCTTTTATAGGCGATACATAGATGATCTCTTGTTTGTCTGGCGGGGTACTGATAGTGAAATGGTCAATTTTATGGCTAAACTAAATGACAACAGTATAGGCCTAAGGTTCACATATGAGACCCATGCCAGACAAATACATTTCCTAGACCTCCCACTTATGGCTGCTGAAAATGGTAAGGTCAGAACAAGCACCTATAGGAAACCGATCACAAAAAACACTTTGCTACATGGAGTTGTCACCCCAAGCAAGTTCCATTGGCTGTGGCAAAAGGTGAACTCATTAGAACCATAAGGAATTGCACAGAAGAAAGTACTTATCAGGCACAGAGCAAAGATCTTGAGAGGAGACTTTTACAAAGAGGTTACCGAAAATATACTATTAAGCAAGCAAAATCTCAGGTGGACAGATTGGATAGGAAAGCACTGTTACAGGGATCAGCAAGGCCTTCTAATCCTTCCACTCAGGAAGATAAAGTCACATTTGTCACAGATTATAGCACAGAATATAAGGATATCTGTGGCATAATAAACAAACATTTTCACTTACTTAAAGCCGATGATAGGCTTGTAAGTAGTGTGGACAAGGGCCTCAGGTGTTCTTACCGCAGGAGCAAAACCATAGGTAACTATCTGTCACCTTCTGAGTTACCAAGGATTTCAGTCACAGAAGAAAGTTCTTGGTTGAGACATAAAGGGATGTACAAGTGTGGCAGGGCTAGATGTAAGCCATGTGAAAAAGCTGTTATCTCGAACGAATTTCGTTCAGAGGCCACAGGTGAAGTGTTTAAAATAACCTCCTGCCTAAACTGTATATCCTCTTATGTCATATATGTTCTGTCATGCGTGGAATGCAAATTGCAATATGTAGGACTCACTTCAACTGAAGTGAATGTCTGAATAAGAAACCATCTGTCCACGATTAAAATGGGAGAGGCAAGTACCCCATTGGTCAGGCATTTCAAAGATTTACATAATAAAAGCAGTACCACCCTGAGATGGCAAGCCATTGAGAAAATCAAAACCCCTCTAAGAGGTGGGGACAGAAATCTCATTTTAGGAAAAAGAGAAATGTATTGGATTTTCAGGCTCCAAACAAGAGTACCAAAGGGCCTGAACTCCGAATATGATCTCATAAATTATTGGCAATAACACCAAGCATACTTATAGTGTCAAATAGGTACTTCTAAATTGGTAAGGAAAGTAAATAAACAGCATTAACTATGCACATTTTAGCACTATCCCTCACCTAACAATTAAGTTCTTAAAATTATGTAGCAAACAGAATTAACTCATAGATAGAGCATGTACATTTATGTAGAAAGAATATACTCCTCAATATTAATCTAGCAAGCATAACTTACAATAGAGAAACCAAGCCTCCTAACTCTGTACCAATATAGCAGTAATATATACAAAGTATAATGATATACAGTAGTCGCCAGTCGAGTGACAATTGCTATAGGTCATCAAGGTAGCCAGGTAATCTCTCCTTTTACATAGAAGAGATAGGCAGCAGGTTGGTATAGAAAAATGACAAATTAAAATATATAAACAATAGCAAACCAAATAAAATGTATTTGAATAATGTAAAACAAAAAACTAACCGACAAAACATTCATAGCTACACAATAGAATAAGTCATGGTCCCTTCCTCTTCCTCCAATTTATATTTATATTTAAGAACAAATGTTTTCTCAACAATAGAAATCAGTTTGGCAGCTGCAAACAGTAATCTGGCAGGGAAAGGGTTAATACAGCATTATCGTCTCAACATTGAAAGTGTGTATTTGTTTTTATCCAATCACCAACAACACTGTCTCTTAAATGGTTTGCACTGATGCACTCAATCAAGCTATGATTACGGCACCCAGCCGAAACATGTCAGCTTGAGTGCACAGTGCTCAATGTTCTTTTGTTGTACTGGACCCCTCCAGGGATTTTAATGGATTTCAAATGAAGACTTTTTATTTTTCTACACTGACCTGAGGATCGAGTTTTCTTTATTCTCCGTGGATATATATATATATATATATATATATATATATATATATATATATATATATATATATTTATATATATATATATATATATATATATATATATATATATATATATAATAATAACTTTTGGTACTGTTCCCCAGAGATCCTTTTACATATAATACCTGATATGACTTTCTTTTTGATACTCTGCATAAACACAATATTTTATTGTGTGTCCTTTATATTTTTGGACAGTGTATTTACTTAGAACTCTTTCAGGCATCTTGTTAATAGTGGCAATTTCTCCTAATTTGTTTGCTTTTACACAGCATAAATATCAGCTTGCTGTGCTCTTTCAATTCCTTAATGAAGCAGAAGCAAAAATGTCTCTCCTTGTTAACCTTTCATTGCAGGAGGGAAGTTTCCCACAGGTATTTATTTATTTTTATGGAGGGGATGAGAAGACTAACTCTCATTACAATCTACATCTGATCATTTGTTTAGTTAAATGAGATAAACCAGAAATCTGCAAGTCACAAATTGGCAGAAAATGTAGCTTAGTCTTGCTATAGTATGCGTCACATGAAACTACAGGGAGTGCAGAATTATTAGGCAAATGAGTATTTTGACCACATCATCCTCTTTATGCATGTTGTCTTACTCCAAGCTGTATAGGCTCAAAAGCCTACTACCAATTAAGCATATTAGGTGATGTGCATCTCTGTAATGAGAAGGGGTGTGGTCTAATGACATCAACACCCTATATCAGGTGTGCATAATTATTAGGCAACTTCCTTTCCTTTGGCAAAATGGGTCAAAAGAAGGACTTGACAGGCTCAGAAAAGTCAAAAATAGTGAGATATCTTGCAGAGGGATGCAGCACTCTTAAAATTGCAAAGCTTCTGAAGCGTGATCATCGAACAATCAAGCGTTTCATTCAAAATAGTCAACAGGGTCGCAAGAAGCGTGTGGAAAAACCAAGGCGCAAAATAACTGCCCATGAACTGAGAAAAGTCAAGCGTGCAGCTGCCAAGATGCCACTTGCCACCAGTTTGGCCATATTTCAGAGCTGCAACATCACTGGAGTGCCCAAAAGCACAAGGTGTGCAATACTCAGAGACATGGCCAAGGTAAGAAAGGCTGAAAGACGACCACCACTGAACAAGACACACAAGCTGAAACGTCAAGACTGGGCCAAGAAATATCTCAAGACTGATTTTTCTAAGGTTTTATGGACTGATGAAATGAGAGTGAGTCTTGATGGGCCAGATGGATGGGCCCGTGGCTGGATTGGTAAAGGGCAGAGAGCTCCAGTCTGACTCAGACACCAGCAAGGTGGAGGTGGAGTACTGGTTTGGGCTGGTATCATCAAAGATGAGCTTGTGGGGCCTTTTCGGGTTGAGGATGGATTCAAGCTCAACTCCCAGTCCTACTGCCAGTTTCTGGAAGACACCTTCTTCAAGCAGTGGTACAGGAAGAAGTCTGCATCCTTCAAAAAAAACATGATTTTCATGCAGGACAATGCTCCATCACACGCGTCCAAGTACTCCACAGCGTGGCTGGCAAGAAAGGGTATAAAAGAAGAAAATCTAATGACATGGCCTCCTTGTTCACCTGATCTGAACCACATTGAGAACCTGTGGTCCATCATCAAATGTGAGATTTACAAGGAGGGAAAACAGTACACCTCTCTGAACAGTGTCTGGGAGGCTGTGATTGCTGCTGCACGCAATGTTGATGGTGAACAGATCAAAACACTGACAGAATCCATGGATGGCAGGCTTTTGATTGTCCTTGCAAAGAAAGGTGGCTATATTGGTCACTGATTTGTTTTTGTTTTGTTTTTGAATGTCAGAAATGTATATTTGTGAATGTTGAGATGTTATATTGGTTTCACTGGTAAAAATAAATAATTGAAATGGGTATATATTTGTTTTTTGTTAAGTTGCCTAATAATTATGCACAGTAATAGTCACCTGCACACACAGATATCCCCCTAAAATAGCTATAACTAAAAACAAACTAAAAACTACTTCCAAAACTATTCAGCTTTGATATTAATGAGTTTTTTGGGTTCATTGAGAACATGGTTGTTGTTCAATAATAAAATTAATCCTCAAAAATACAACTTGCCTAATAATTCTGCACTCCCTGTAGGTCCAACTTACGTTTCATTGTTCTAATCTTGCATTGATTGAGGGTGCAAATGAGTTCCATTATGATGTGACGTTTTTAGTAGCAAATTGTAACTTAACTACAACACAAAACAAGTTGCAAGGGAGGGCCCCTGCAAAACCCTTAGGCTGATGAAGACCGTAAAGAGCCAGGACTGTTGTTTGGTTTGAAGTAACACTTGGAATAATAAAGCATCAATATATGATTAGGATTATTATGTTTTCTTAGCTTATTTAGGAGGGTATTTAAATAGCATGCAAATGCAATATGAAGGCCCAGTTTACAAGTGACTCACTAACTGCGCTCAAGTTAAATAATTAGCGAGGTCGGATGAGCGTGCATTTTACAAGTTGAAACTTAATGGTTAGCATTCTAGTGATCTAGATGCATCACAAAATGGGAGGCTAATTGTGGTAATGTCAACCTTGGAAGCAAAGTAATATCTTAACAAAAATTTGAGCGAGTGCAATGACTAATATATCAAAAAACATTAGTATTAATTAAAACCAATTATGATCCATAAACCAAACATAACTATTCAACACCTACAAGAGAGGCTATACTTTGCTGAACATTGAAAAAGCAGAGCACAACAGTTTCCTTGATTTACATGACAGCACCAGAGATGATGTAGGAAATTAATGTCTGTCCAAGCCTGAAAAGTCCTGCTACAAAAGATAAATAACTTAGGCCTAGATTTAGAGTTTGGCGTTAGCCGTGAAAACCAGCGTTAGAGGCTCCTAACGCTGGTTTCTTACGGACTCCGGTATTTAGAGCTCATTTACCGACCCAACGCACAAATCTCTACCGACAGCTCAAACCCAGTAGTTAACATATACCGACAAAATAAACATCCACGAATCACAAAACAAATATTACACAAACTACACTTACACTCATACAAACACAACACTATATTTATTTTTCAGATTTAATAATTTTTCATCCAAATACAAAGGATCAAAGTTGCGAGATCTCGGGTGTTAGAAAAAAAACAACACAAATCCATTTTCCCATTGACTTACATTGACACATGGGAAAAGACCCTCATATAGCTACATCTAACTAATAAGATTATCACAAACATACACTCATCGATGCATACAAACAATATGCTCCACATTACATACACAAACAAGTTATTTATTACAAAATTAACACAATTTAGCTACTTTTTCACACAAGCTCATGACGTCACTCACTTTACGAGGAAAACCAGTCTTAGAAAAAAAAATTGACCAAAATTTGTAGCCTCCATTGACTTCTATGGGGAAGACGTGCTCGTGCACGCGACAGACCGATTTCCCTAATGCACGCAAATAGCGTAGACAAAAAAACTCCAAATACCAGCGCTAGAAATAGGAAATGAATACATGCTTTTCTGCGTTACACCCAGCTATGATAAATAGATCAAGAAATGACTATTTCCCTATGGTGGACTTAGGGATTTTACTTATTGAATATTCACAACACCATTAAATTGTTTCAGACTTTTATATTACATCAACTACAAATCAACATCACTAGTAACAAACTTTTTTTAAAAAAATATTACATTTAAACGGACACAAAAATAATTTAAACTTTTCAGGATTCACAAACAGTACACAATGGGAAACAATTCTCATTTACCTTTATTATTGCATTTCAGTTATTCAACTCATATGCTTGCAGCAACTGCATATCTACATAGGCTTAACACATGATCAGTCATGGATGCACATACATTACTTTTACCATTCACTCATACATGTGCATTCAAATGATGGGGGAAAAACACATTACATTCTCTATAGGAATCACAAAACAGAAGATATGGATTTTAATGTACTTTTAACATCATGATTCCATCACAATATACCATTAGGAATTACGTACAAGAAGAACATCATTACACCAGATTACAGATGTCACTTTATGGGAAGGAACAACAATGCCAGACCACTATATAGAAGTCAGCATATGTGGGACACAATCACAATATATACGTATATGTACATAACACGCATCACACAACCACAAAGCACACATTTATATTTTATTCAGCACACAATAACAATGTAGCACAATAAAACAACACAATGAGGATTTCAGAACTACATAGGCAGGTTAATAATATGATGAAGTCATTAGAAGATTCAACCATACACATTACAGATTCACCACTGTACCGCCCCTTTCTGAACTTTAACACTCAATACTACAATACAACATATACGTAAATAACAGTTTGGAACAGCATTATTAGGGAGATTTGAATGGGACAATTAATAAATATTGTCAGATCGCAAATCACTTATATATATAATACTACAGATGACAGCCGGAAGTTATTCAGTATTAGTGCCATTTGAATGGGACGCATACAATATTGACAGCTCGGCAATCACTTATATATACAATACTACAGGTGGCAGACGGGAAGTTCGGAATTATTATTGCGATTTTAAAGGGACGCATACAATATTGACAGCTCGGCAATCACTTATATATACAATACTACAGATGGCAGACGGGAAGTTCTGAATTATTATTGCGATTTTAAAGGGACGCATACAATATTGACAGCTCGGCAATCACTTATATATACAATACTACAGATGGCAGACGGGAAGTTCGGAATTATTATTGCGATTTTAAAGGGACGCATACAATATTGACAGCTCAGCAATCACTTATATATACAATACTACAGATGGCAGACGGGAAGTTCTGAATTATTATTGCGATTTTAAAGGGACGCATACAATATTGACAGCTCGGCAATCAATTATATATACAATACTACAGATGACAGCCGGAAGTTATTCAGTATTAGTGCCATTTGAATGGGACGCATACAATATTGACAGCTCGGCCTTCACTTATATATACAATACTACAGATGGCAGACGGGAAGTTCGGAATTATTATTGCAATTTTAAAGGGACGCATGCAATATTGAAAGCTCGGCAATCACTTATATATACAATACTACAGATGGCAGACGGGAAGTTCGGAATTATTATTGCGGTTTTAAAGGGACGCATAGAATATTGACAGCTCGGCAATCACTTATATATACAATACTACAGATGACAGCCGGAAGTTATTCAGTATTAGTGCCATTTGAATGGGACGCATACAATATTGACAGCTCGGCAATCACTTATATATACAATACTACAGATGACAGCTGGAAGTTATTCAGTATTAGTGCCATTTGAATGGGACGCATACAATATTGACAGCTCGGCAATCACTTATATATACAATACTACAGATGGCAGACGGGAAGTTCGGAATTATTATTGCGATTTTAAAGGGACGCATACAATATTGACAGCTCGGCAATCACTTATATATACAATACTACAGATGGCAGATGTTACTTTATCGTTTTCAAACAATGTTGCAGCAACATTGATCGATCACATTCGATGCACATTATACACAACTATGCAATTTCATTCATGTTAGCCTGGACGTGTGCTTGTTACTATAAGATCGCGTTTAAGAAATATTGATTACGCATATGATCAAACATTACAAACATGCACTGTATGTATTTCACATTGAGATTCATTGGGGGAAAACAACATTTCAGCCAAAAAAACAAAAACGCCCACTTTGAAAGCATTCGCGCCGCTCACATACAAACAAGTGAATACAATCAGCAATCATTACAAACTCACTACCATTGGACTAATTGTACTATAAATCCCCCAAACAACATGGCCAAAGCATCACTTGTGATCCACATCAAATCAAGTGCATACCTTGTTACGCTGTTTTGAAAGATGGATGACGATGACATGGTAGACACTGCTGGTGCTGCTATTGGCGAACTAGCTGTTGATCGAATCAGGCAGCCTCGGCGGCTCAGACTGAGACGAAGGGGTCATCTGGTTCGAGGTCCTCGTGTCTACAGGGTGAGACCCACCTTGGAAAACATGAGCGACTTTGAGGTTTATGATAAGTATCGGCTCAATCGCGAACAGCTCATTGGCCTTTACGATCTTATTAAACCTCATTTGGAGCCACGTATAAGAATAAGGACTGCTGTTCCCGCCATGAGTAAGATGCTAAGTTGTCTATACGTCCTGGCCTCCGGGAGTTTTCAATCCGAAGAAATGTACATGCATGGCCTGGCTCAAGGTACATTCTCTGTGGTGTTTGATAACTTTCTGGACGCCATGGTACGTATCAGTAAGCATTACATAGGATTCCCACAAAATGATGGAGATTGGAGGCGCCTGAAGTGGGAATACTTTGATATTGCTCAATTGCCCAATGTCTTGGGAGCCATAGATTGTACCCACATTGCGCTGCGTGCTCCAATTGATGACTTGCCCTTCAGAAATCGCAAACATTTTCATAGCCTCAACGTGCAGTATGTTTGTGATACACAGATGAGGATTATGCATGTGTGCGAATTGTGGAGGGGCTTGTCATGATGCCCGCATCCTCGCTCAGTCGTCCCTGTGGAGACCGTTTGAGGAAAGACAAATGCCCCCTGGTTATCTTGTTGGTGAGTATTTGTGCACAACATGGTTAATTAGTTAGACAATTGCCACTGTAGTTTTAGTTTGCATTTTACACAAGGTTTGGTTTAGGAGAAATACGCATATGTAGCATGTCTTAGCTGAAATGGGAAGATATTAGATAATGCAATTTAACCATGTCATTGTCTCTTTCCGCAAATGTCTAGTTTTAGTTCAATGCAGATATGTAGCATGTCTTACCTTAAATGCTCAGATAGAGAATGCAATGTAGCCATTTAGTTTGCATTTTACACAAGGTTTGGTTTAGGAGAAATACGCATATATAGCATGTCTTAGCTGAAATGGGAAGATATTAGCTAATGCAATTTAACCATGTCATTGTCTCTTTCCGCAAATGTCTAGTTTTAGTTCAATGCAGATATGTAGCATGTCTTACCTTAAATGCTCAGATAGAGAATGCAATGTAACCATTTAGTTTGCATTTTACACAAGGTTTGGTTTAGGAGAAATACGCATATGTAGCATGTCTTAGCTGAAATGGGAAGATAGAGAATAAGATTGAACTAGATTATTCTTTTAAAATAAAAACATTTGTTAGTGGATTATCGTGTACAAAAACTTTTATTGGAATCAAAATACTATTTTGAGGATTCAGTTTGAATTATGTTCTGTTCATAATTTATAGGTGATTCTGGGTACATGAGCCGGCCTTGGCTTATTACCCCCTTGCGTAGCCCGACTGATGTGACTGAGGAGCGCTACAATAGGGCTCATAAGAGAACCAAGGCGGTGGTTGAACGGATGTTCGGGCTCCTGAAGATGAGGTTCAGGTGCCTGGACTGGTCGGGAGGAGCCCTCCAGTACAACCCAAAGAAGGTGGCTAAGATCGTTGTAGCCTGTAGTGTCCTGCATAATATTGCACAGTGGGCTGGGATGCTGCAGGGCGTCCAGGCGCACCGAAACCTCCTCAGAGATGAGGAGGATAATCCTGTTCTAGAGGGGCCATTCCGGGACGAGGGGCTCAATGTCAGAGCAGACATCATCAACCGCCACTTTAGACGGTAAATAATAGAAGTTAGACTGGAGTATTGTCAATAGATGTGAACTCTAGGGAAATGACAAGTAGAGAATTGTGCAAACATGTTAGGATTGTTCATCAAATGCTAAAAATGTGTTTGATTTATTAATATAGGTGATGCTCTGGTCATTGGGTCCTGTAGCGAGTCTTTGCCACCTGGTTTTTAAAAAGGACATCAGCTGGTAAGTATAAATGTATGAACTGTTGCTGGCATGAATTGTACACAAATACATCATATGGCATACATTTTCAAAACTAGTATTTAGTTTACACATTACTTAAAATGTAAATACTCAGAAAGGGATCCTCTAGCATAACTATCCTCTAGCATGACTATGGTTCAATGTCACACATTAGAGGTTCGTTCTGCTCAATATGACTCATCTTCACACTTGATAGAACAGAACACAAGATGCTACACACGCTTAGTAAGCTAGTGACAGAAATTTATTCTGAAATGGGGGGTGGGAGAGGGGTACAGAACTGATTCACACACTTGTAGTAATTTTTATTAAACTTTTTCTGCCATTAGGGAGCTGACTTAATCTAAAGACTGAAAGGGAAGAATTAGAAGCCTGACAGTGAAGATTGCCCAGACTGACAGTGGAAAAAGCCAAGATTGAAATTGAAGTATACCAATGGGATCATGCCTGGCATTATCTTTCCAATCTGCTGACCTTGAAAACCATACAAAGACATGTTCACATGGTAAGTGCCAACTATTTGATAGAATAAGGCTGTGGAGGCATCCTATTGGAGACACTTAGATTATTTTCTAATTTTTAGATGGTATTTCACAGTCCTCTATTTTTGAAATGATGAATAAGGCACCTATTGAAGATCAACTGTTTACCCCTGAATTGACTTTCAAAGACCATGCATTATCCAGGTTGGTATACCAATGCATGCTAGTGAAGAATGTTGAATATTAGTAGCTTACATACATTAGTCATATTTAGTTCATAATTAGATATTTAGGGATCGCAAGCAGACACTTAGATGATTTTACTTTTTTAGATGGTATTTCAGTCCTCTATTTTATGAACTGATGAATAAGACACCTATTGAAGATCAACTGTTTACCCCTGAATTGACTTTCAAAGACCATGCATTATCCAGGTTGGTGTACCAATGCATGCTAGTGAAGAATGTTGAATATTAGTAGCTTACATACATTAGTCATATTTAGTTCATAATTAGATATTTAGGGATCGCAAGCAGACACTTAGATGATTTTACTTTTTTAGATGGTATTTCAGTCCTCTATTTTATGAACTGATGAATAAGACACCTATTGAAGATCAACTGTTTACCCCTGAATTGACTTTCAAAGACCATGCATTATCCAGGTTGGTGTACCAATGCATGCTAGTGAAGAATGTTGAATATTAGTAGCTTACATACATTAGTCATATTTAGTTAATAATTAGATATTTAGGGATCACAATCAGAAAAAGGAATACATATTATAGTTGATATAGAGGTATTTGAATGGACATGAAATATTACATTTATGTTCAGCATACATATATATTTATTATTGGAATGTGATATACATTATTATGTATAATTCGAAATTCTGATATTTAAATTTAATTTTTATTACACAATATAATGGTGTATGTTTATTTTATTTATTTTTAAATTTAAATCATAAATATCTTGATAAAATGTTGAATAAAGTTAAAGCATAGACACAAGATGATTGTAAATGTATTTTATGAATATTTGACAACGTGTGTATTAACTTTGTAAAATTTTGTTTTTTAATTTCAGATTGTCATCTGATGACTTCCAGGAATATTTTTTTGTTTTTGTTTCAAAAACTTTTTTTTTTTTAAATGGTAATAATCAACATTTTATTATTAAATACACTCTTTTGCACAGATTATAATAAATATCCATATAATCTGTCAATAAAAAACAATTTGACTCCCATGACTGGTAGTTGTCTATTTGACAAGCACATGCATAAGATCAAATAATGCATTAATTTTAGAAAATCCACTGATTCAGAGAATATTAAATTAAACTATCTTTTTAAATTAATTGGGGAGTGAGATCCATCGATGCTTTTCTTTTGAAATTCTTAGATGTTAAAATAATTTCGGATATGTATTCAAAATTTTACATAAATTATTTAGTTTCACTTTCAAGAAGGGGGAGTGGTTCACTTACATTAAAGTGACAGTGTTGTTGAATGTAAAATTAATTTTATAAGATCTTGTATCTTCCTTAGGTATCTCAAAACATTATTTTATTAAATTTATAAATTTTTACATTTATAAATGGTAGGTCATTTAACTTCATATTTTTCACAAGCTAGTTATTGGATGCCATGTTAATAGATTTTATTTTCTAGTGGAGTCATTTAAAGGGACATTTAACTATAGTTATTAATATTATGTAGTTTTTAAAATCTTACCTCTTGGGTTAGACATCACATATCTATATATAATTTTCATTCCCCTTTAGTTTCTTTTGACAATGTTAAATCAACATTCAAAATGTTTTTGTCCTTAAAGGGACATTCACAAAGTATATTGTGTCTTGATTTTTAAAAAATCATAAAAGAATTTAAACATATTTAGAAAGTACTATAGAATTACATTCAGTCTTTAAATATACTTTGAAAAATATACATCAATGCACATATCTTAGTCAATTACATAAGGCATCTATGTGCAACCAACAATCATCATCAAAATAGCCTATGTAGATATGTATTTAATCCAAGAATATATATAATTACAATCTAATGATTGAATACCAAAACATATTAAGTTGTTCAAATATTATAATCTTATCCAAAATGCATACATAACATAAAGCTTAATGTCCCTCTAAGCTGAAGACTGCGAAATACATTGATTACAATATATATTTCAGTCAGTGTGTAAAACAATCCAGAAGTTAATCTAAATATGCTTTACTCATATGTTATACTAATTTAGCAAAAGGAAGGTGGCTAGGTTTATGATTTTTCAAGCATTATTGTGAAATGTCTCTTTAAAGGGACATGAACTCAAAATATACTTAAAGGGAGACGGTTAAAAAATTAATGATTTATACATTCTGAATGAGTATTCTATTTTAAGCAACTTTAAAAATTGTCTCATATTATCAATGTTCCTCGTGATGTTGCTATCATTACTTTAAAAATAAGGCATTAAATAGATAATTTATTTGCTTCAGTACTCTGGACAGAACTTTTTTTTTTTGGTTGGATAAATTAATCCAACAATCATCAAGGACAACCCAGGTTTTTTTTGCAAAACTTGTCCGTAATCTAAAATATCATTATTGATTTGCAAAGAAAGATAACAAGATAATTCTTAACATTTGAGAATCGGATTAAATTATAAAGTTGCTTAACATTTCATGCTCAATCTGAATCACGAACACTAAATTTGTTTGGACAGTGTCCCTTTAAGAGATTTAACGAGTGTATTTACTTCTCTTCTTATCTTGACATACTTTGCTTGAAAAGCATATCGAGATAGGCTCAGTAGATGAAGATTGGTGGATGCACAGAGATGCCTTATGTGATTGGCTCAACCATGTGCATTTAAATTTCTTCTGTTGAGGATATCTAAATACTAAGATAAATTAAGTTACATTTTAAAGTCTAAACAATTTTCTATCTCTACAGATCATTTGATACAATTGTTTGTTTGTAATGTCTATTTAAAAATAAAGACGCCATTGCACAATAATATATATGAGCACTTCAGACAAATACAAGCTTGAGGTTTATTTACTAATAACAAACAAACCTGTAGTTTAACATTTATAAACAGATTATACAAGTTACGGACATTATAACCTGAATTTGAACATTCAGAAATATTGCGTGGGAAACGGATCTTGAAACAACAGATTTGCATCTTTAAACATTAGAGTCTAATGTCACGCAATAGCACACAATCAATGTGCATTATGAAATACATTTAATAGAGCAATGTCAATACTTCACAATAAGTCAACAAATTGATTTTATGAACAATAAAGACATACAATATTAAATGTGTATTTGTATTAAAGAAACAGACCGTTATTAAACCGAAAAATGTATACGACATTTAATAATGTGATAGTATTAGATTTTAAAGAGAATTTAAACATTAATATTTAACGGATCACGGATATTAAATCTGCGTCACACATATCCGCATGACAGGCCTATGAGTTACAAATAAGTCTACATGAAAAATGAAGTAACAGCACCACCAGGAGGTATGTGTAAGGAAGTTACTAAGATATGAAACATTAAGGAACGGCCAATCCGAGTTCATCACACAAACACAACTTGAGTCAGGATGGTCTCACAGACATTCTAACAATATTTCAAACTTTTATCCAATCAGATGTACAGATAACTTGTCCCATGGTGCATCTCATGTTTACTTCACCATATAAAAGTCCATTACACGTTGCCATCTTTGTCAGTTCTCTAATGCCTGCAGGCAGTTATATATTTATAATATAATATAAATATTTATATTAGACAACCTAGCAGGCATGACGTCTCCCAGGTTCACCAAGCCAGAGAGTGCTGCACTGGTCCACGCCGTCAAGGACTTTTATCCCCAGCTGTTTGGGAACAAGAGGAGGTCGACAGATGCGCCTGTTAAGAAGGCCCTCTGGGAGTCTATCACCAATGCGGTTCAATTGGTGTGTGACGTCCAGAGGAGTCAGGATCAAATCATGAGGAGATTCGGAGATATGAGGTTGCGCTTGACAAAAAAAGTCAACCTCATAAGGGACTGGGTACAAGCCCGTAAAAGAGGGGGCCAAAGAAAGGCCCTGCGGAAACTATACCTACTCCCTTATGAGGTGACTTTATGCAAGCTCCTCAATCTCCGGGTCTCCAAAAGATTTAGATCCTCGCCATTCTCGGCCTCCTCTTCTTCCCTCCCAGCTGTGGGATCTGAAAGTCCTGACGCGGGGGCCAGGGCAGCTGCATCTCCGTCCGGTGGCCTGGGAGGAGCTGATAAGGAATCTGAACCAGGTAACTATCCAACTTCATATAATATCTTAATATTTGATTATTTTTTTAAAAATGTGTATATAGTCAGATACTAAACCTATACAGATCTCACAACATACACTACATATGATGTTTATATATCGGATTTTAGATTAGTGACACATGAAATAGGAATGATGTTTCTTGCGCTCTACAGAATATGCGTCACAGAGCGAAAATTGAATTGCGCATACACGTTAACATGGGTTTGCTGTAAGTGGCATTGCTTTATACATGTTGGTCAAATGACGGATGCGTAATTCCGCTTGGAATCATTGCGCAATGATCGCGAAAATTGAATTGCGCATACACGTTAACATGGGTTTGCTGTAAGTGGCATTGCTTTATACATGTTGGTCAAAATGAAATGTGAATTATTATATATGTGAAGAATACAGTATTCTTATTTTCAATATTATACATAATAATAAAAAAAAAGCAGAATCAAAAACAAAAATAACATATGCCTATCAATTGATGAGAATGAAATAACACCAAAAAATAATTAAAGCTACAGTAAACAACACAACTGATTGAAAATAAGAGTACAGGATATATTTATCATGAATTTAATTGAGGAAACAATTAACTCATGGGACTACCAAAAGATTAATAGTTTTTAATTGATTTGCTAATAATGTAAAGATTTTAAACATGGCATGATTTGTATAAATGATATCCAATCCTCATTTAATATATTACAGATCTGGATGTTGGTGCTGGATCCTCAAGCCAGGGCTTGTCACAGTATGGTATGTCTCATTTTAATTGACATTTGTCTTAGAAACATGGACAGAACATTACATACTAAATCCACATTGTTCAATATTTATATGTATCTGCAAAATGGATTAGTAAAATATTTACAAATAAGAATTAAAAAAACAACAACAGAGGATTACATTGTAAGACTACTCTGAATTTTTATCAAATTTAAAATATCCCATCTATTCTGGATATCTTAATTTTAATGTAAGATTCTTTGAATGTCCAATTTATATTCTTCCCTTGTGTATTGCTTAATCTTATTTGTATACATTTTTAAAAAACTCACAAACTTTTGCATATGATTTGTTTTTAAAAATATAGATTCCATTTTTGAAATTGATCACGTCATTTAAGGGACATGCCAACAAAATTTTACATTGAATGATTTGTAAACGTGATTTTATTGTTTTGTTTAAACATTTTATGAGCTACATTGGTTCAGTCTATTGTTTTAGTTCTTCTAAAAACATATTGATTTTGGTTTAGGTTAAACAATGCATTACTGGTATTATCCGGCTGTTTTTTTATGCATAAATTGGCATTGGGTCAAAAGTTAAAATCATGTGTTGAGATAACAGTAGTACATAGTTTCAAAAAGTATAAAATTACACATTTAGAGCTTCATGTCCCTTTAATAGATGAAAATCAAATAATTCTTAGGATATCCTTAAATAACATATTAGATTCGAATTGCATGCTCAATCCCATTCATTACATCAACATATGGAGTAGAGAATTCATTAACACCAACCTTGTCAAATCAATATATTTTTATATTAAAGGAACACTGAGCTAAAATTATTAATGTTGTCATTCAGATAGAGCATGCAATATTAAGCAACATTTAAACATAATACTATAACAATATGTGAAATATTCTATTGCTAAATGTATTTTAAAATCAAGAATGTACGTTTATCTGCAGCTCAATTTTCGTTGACCAACCTGGGTTTTTATTGATGATTGGGGGATACCTTCAACAAACAATATTTATTGAATCCAATATTGCTTATCTGCCTTTAAGATTAAAATGTAGCAACATTAAAATTATAATAGGAGTCAATGTTAAATCATTTGGAACAGTTTGAACAGTGAAATCAATGATTGAAATAAATCATGTCAGTGTCCCTTTAATAAACAATAGATTCATTAATCCTTCCATTCTTTGGATTAGACAATATTGATATATAATTCACATATTCACTGTTGGAGTTACTTTCTAGATATAAGCATACTCTAAAAGCACCATGATTACATATTTGTACTAATCAATTTGGTTTGGTATTGTGATCAATATGTGTTGTGTCCTAAACAAGATTACTGTACATTGCACAAATGGCTCGATGTGCCACATGTCTTTGTTTATATTTGTCAACAGTTGTTATTCAAAATGTGGTTTGTGTGTATTCTTTGAAGAACATTGCTCAATGGGTATATTTAGATATGCAATAGCATCGTATGAGATGAGTTTGATGTCTAATATAGTCAGAAATTAAACATATGTTCAATACATCATTTTTTACAGAATCCCCTTGATTCAATCAAGCATTTTATTTTATAATGACTGCTCTATTCTTCACATTTTAAAGTTGATTATTCTTATAAATCGATACAGATGTGATTTAGTGCTATCCCAAATGTGTTCACTAATATATATCTATATCATTCATAGAGAGAGTTGGTGTGGGGAGCACAGAGGAATCCAGCACTGACACAGAGCCGCCTTTGCGGTCTTCTGGTAAGTCCATTGACTCATTTATATGTCATTGAAGGTGTATTGGTAATCAATATTATGAGCATGATTCTGATGAAGCATAACATTTGAAACAAACATATAATTGACTCCTCTGATTATATATTAATTTTATTTGAATATTGAAAGATTAAGAATTAAAACTTTCTTAGTCTACACCTTTGTTATTCAGAAGATGTATAGCATATGTTTGTTTCCATGTTCATTTTTGACAACAATCATCAAGTGATACACACATGAGAAATCTTAAATGTTCAATGTACTATGCTTTTATGATTTTAAAATTAATACAAACAATAAATAGAAAATCTGAATCATTGATAATAACAAATCTAATGTCATTTGTATGCTCCATCAAAATGATGTAAATCATAACTTTGGGTGTGTATATCTTTAATGCAACATTGATGTGTGTCTTTGAGCAACAGTAACATATGTTATAATATCTGATCTTAACGTGTACACAACATGTTATGTTTTACAGAGATTGATTTAACATGTGGGATGGAGGAGCAAGAGGCTCCCTTGGAGTCTGATGGTATGTGAAATATATCTAACATGTATCCAACATGTTTTTTTATTGGAAATCATTTTATTGAAGACATTCAAAGTCTACAACTTTTGCACTTTAAAAAGGAATATTATTTGTCTGTTCAAATACACTACTGCCCCCTTTATATATCAGGCAGCATGAAGATATGCTTGGTTTTGTTTAAATATTTGTATTGGAAATTCATGCCATCATGATGTCACATGCATATTCTAGGCCAAACCACAATAATAATTTTAGAATTGTACAGACAGTCATTGATATTCATCTGAGTGCCTATATGCATACCATATCCTCATGTCATCATTGTTTAGAAATTCAAACACACTTCTAAGTATATGGCAAACATAATCAAGTTGAAATGCATTGATTTGATTTCATGATGTATGAGATGTTAATATATTTATTATATTTATTTCAGATGGATCCTCTGCTTCTGGTCATCATTGTTCCTCCCCTGCCCAGTCCCCTGCCCAGTCCCCTGCCCAGCCCCCTGCCCAGTCCCCTGCCCAGCCCCCTGCCCAGTCCCCTGCCCAGTCCCCTGCCCAGCCCCCTGCCCAGTCCCCTGCCCAGCCCCCCGCCCAGTCCCCTTCCCCTCCCGGCCCTTCCCATTTGTCCTGTCGTATCCCTCCCAAAAAACGCCCCTTCGTCCCCCTTCGCCGCTCTCCCCGTCTTTTGGCCCGTACAGCTACCCCAGCTGCCCAGCCCCCAACTCACCACTCCCCAGCTGTACGGGCTACCCCAGAGCAGCAGCCCATCCCTCCCCAACCCAATCCCATCCCTCCCCCCTGTCTCAACCTTCATTGTCCTGGGTGTCGGATTGTCCTTCCCAGGCACAGCTGTAAGTATCATTCAAAATCAACATTATAAGATACTTAAAGGTACACTGACTGAAAATTTTTCAATTGTGATTCAAATAGAGCATGCAATGTTAATCAAATTTATAATTTACTACTCTTATCAATTATTCTTCATTCTCTTGCTATCTTTATTGAAACAAAGAAATGCCTATATTTTGTTTTTATTTAAAAAAATATGGACATCATTTCTTTATTGTTGGATGGATGTATCCATCAATCAGCAGGGACAACCAAAGTTGATAACCAAAAATGGCCTGCCCTATAAATTTACATTCTTGCATTTAAAATATAGCTCTAGAATTCAAACATTTAAAGAATACGAGTAAATTAATAATTCTTTTTAATGTCATGCTCTATCTGAATCAGTAACTAAAATATTTAGGTTTACTGTCCCTTTAATTTGATATCACTACATATACCAATCACCACTATTTGGATCCAAATATTTATGTCCAAATGATCATACATTATCTCTTGTATAACCCAGTGGGAATGTAATTTATTCTGGTTGCTATGTTTACACAGCTTGTCCTCAACGCCAAAATGTTTAAGGATAGGTGTGCCTACCACAGTATAACTAAAATCTTAAAATTGCTAATGTAAGTACAATGTAAATCCTTTAACAAGATTTAAGACACTCAAGCTGTAAAAGTGGATCATCAAAAACCAATTAAAGGGGACAACATGTTGGATTAAAATGTCCATTTAATGGTTTAGGTCTGTCTGAATAACATATTTCATGTGTAAATAATCAATGTCAACAAATTAATTTAAAAAATTATTTGTCTTTATGATGACAATGTATATTTGCTTTTTATTTTGTCTGTTGTGTAATTATCATTAATATTTTATTTATTCTTTATTTTAGGCTGTGACTCAACATGGCTCACGCTCGAAGCTCTAGCACGCATAGAGCAGGCCGTGTTGAGGAACGCAGCTGTCCTGAGAGGGATGGCCGACACCATGCAGGCCCAGCTACAGGTTCAGCATATGAATCTATGTCAGATGAGGCGGTGGACCTCAATGCTTGAATCTGTAGCTGGACATGCACAGGACGATGAAGGGGATGACCAGTAAGTGGAGGATCTGGAGATGCTCCAAGGGCGCAGATAAGAATCCTCCGTCCACATGTTGATGTTTTTGTTATGGTTGCCATTTGGCCTTTTTTTCTTATTATTGTTGTGCCTGTTGCACTCTTTTACCTTGTCATATGGCTCAAATGGGGCTATTCTGTCCCTTGGCAACTCTCTTCATGGACTGTGATGCACTCTGTTACCTTGTCATATGGCTCAAATGGGGCTATGCTGGCCCTTGGCAACTCTCTTCATGGACTGTGATGCACTCTGTTTCCTTGTCATATGGCTCAAATGGGGCTATGCTGGCCCTTGGCAACTCTCTTCATGGACTGTGATGCACTCTCTTACCTTGTCATATGGCTCAAATGGGGCTATGCTGGCCCTTGAAAACTCTCTTCATGGACTGTGATGCACTCTGTTACCTTGTCATATGGCTCAAATGGGGCTATGCTGGCCCTTGGCAACTCTCTTCATGGACTGTGATGCACTCTTTTACCTTGTCATATGGCTCAAATGGGGCTATGCTGGCCCTTGGCAACTCTCTTCATGGACTGTGATGCACTCTGTTACCTTGTCATATGGCTCAAATGGGGCTATGCTGGCCCTTGGCAACTCTCTTCATGGACTGTGATGCACTCTGTTACCTTGTCATATGGCTCAAATGGGGCTATGCTGGCCCTTGGCAATTCTCTTCATGAACTGTGATGCACTCTGTTACCTTGTCATATGGCTCAAATTGGGGCTATGCTGGCCCTTGGCAACTCTCTTCATGGACTGTGATGCACTCTCTTACCTTGTCATATGGCTCAAATGGGGCTATGCTGGCCCTTGGCAACTCTCTTCATGGACTGTGATGCACTCTGTTACCTTGTCATATCACTCAAATGGGGCTATGCTGGCCCTTGACAACTCTTATTCATGTCATTGATTGAAATCTCTAGTTTATCTGGTTGATCCTTAAAGGGACCTTACCAAAAATAATGGTGTTTCCTGAATCATATATGTAATACAATTGAAAATGACTTTAAGATTAACATCTCCAATGTAATTTTATTATTTGTCTTTATATATTTTTCGAAAAGCTTTATCATTGCATGATTATGATTAGCATAGTAATTGTTTATATATGTATATATAGATAGTTATTTGTGTATATATATGTATATTTCAAATTTCACATCCATGTGTGTATTTATAAACTCTGCATGAATTGATGCACCTTTAACAAATGATCTGAGGATTGATACAATGATATAATCCCTGTAAAGTGTTCATGTTATTGAATTAGTATTGTCTCTGTGTATCCTCTTTTTATAAATAAAAATCATGTCCCTTTAAGTGATGGTGAGCACAATTGTTAATGAATGTATTTCCATTTCTAAAGCGTTTTTGTCCTTTTTACATGAACAAGGACATATAATATTATTAATAAACAATCTTATTGTAATGTTGACAGCACATGTATTTCATTTTCAATTCTATCTTATTGTAAAAGGGTAACCAAATCAATCTCTGTGTGTAATGCGCATATTTTAGATGAGGAATATTTTTCCCCAAATATTTTTAAAAAATACTTCTCCTACCATATATGGCTATAGGTAGGCTGACCATATTTCAACTTGAATAAATGACACGTTTGATCAATACATGTGTCATTATTGTTATTCCAAAACAATCTAAACATATCTTAAAACATCAATGGCATATATATTTCTCATGTGTATCTTTTAAATGTTAAAGATATACACCATAGCTATAGTTAAAGGGACAGTCAAGTCTGAAAAGATGATTCATGATTTTGTGACATTCCTAGATAGCAATCTAGACACATACTAGTTACTAAAATATAAATACGTTTCTTATTGATATGCCAAGCTGTCAACTGAGTCCTTGTATTGGCTGCGGTTTTTCAGCTATCTCGGATGCGCCATGTTGCTTAAGACGTCACCTGCCAGGCTGTCCAATGATTCCTTGTATTGAGTGACGTTTTTACGCGATCAAGGATGCGCCTTTTTTTGGTTTGCGTTCTTACGCGATCAAGGATGCGCCTTTTTTGGTTTGCGTTCTTACGCGATCAAGGATGCGCCTTTTTTTGTTTTGCGTTCTTACGTGATCAAGGAAGCACCATGTTAATTAAGACGTCACATGCAAAGGTAAAAAAACGTCTGATTGTATTACGTATTCCCGCAATATTTGTTTGTGCACATTAAACACGTTTGTGAATGAGAAGACAGGTTTAAAAACATGGCGAATATGGATTTTTTGCATCATGTTACATTGTTGACCCATAGCTGATAAAGACCACCACATTCTCTTTTGCTGGATGTTTGGTTGAATAAACGAACGAAAGCAAAATGTTTTCATGCATAAGATATTTCGAGGCAAGTGCAAATCTCTATAGTCCATGTTGTTTAATATGTTGGTCAACAATATGTTCCTTTTTATGAAAAATGACTGTTGTGTTTAATGTTAAAGATATCTAATTCATAAATATGCGCTATTGTGTTAGAATCAAGTAATCAATATGCATTTATCTTTATTATATGCTAAATATATGATGCTGACTTCTTCTAAATGTAATTTCGGCGTATATTTTATTAAAGGTTCATTAGACACTCACATTATAAATCAAAATATTTTATTTGGTCTCTAGTTAGATAGTCCATTGTTTTCCAAATACACGTCTCATTTTGCTTCTGTTCAAATAAAATGTAAGTAATTTTCAGACTCCTCGCCAAGCCTCAAAGTTTCATGTGAGTACCATCTCCAGCTTTCTCCTGTTTGTGTAAAGGGTCTTTTCATATGTTAATGATGGGGTTTTGTCTCGTTTTACGGTTGTAATGAGGGTTGTAATGGGGGTTCATCTATATTTTCAAGAGAGCTAAGTGTTTAAAGCTTTGTAATATTGATATCAGTATATGTTAATCTTGTTGTTTCTAGTAGTGCCTATTATATACAGTTCGGTTAAAAATATAGTATACTGTCCCTTTAATGCAAATGTTTATTTTTGTATCATGTATGAGTTCCACATTGGTTAATCTCCAAATATATTATTGTTAGCATATTTTCACCCCCCACTCCTAAAAGGACTTTAAACCATATTCATTGTTAAAACAAATGTCTTTATAAAAAAAATTAACACAATAATGTCTCTTTAAGAAAATAGACTTTATTTAACACGTCAATATAAATCTGTTTTCAATATTTATTTTTTGAACAAGTACATGTAGATATACCAACAATCTGCAAATATATGTTAGCATATGTAATTTTGTTAAAGGGACAGTTTATAAAACAAATCATGTTTTGCATTATTATAAAAGTCAATTTTGTAATTTCAATGATATCAAAGGTTTCTCACCAATTAATCATTTGTCTGTGTTTATTTTAATTTGCTAGCTAAACCTATGAGGTTCGTGTGCTCATTTCTTTGAGCTTGAAGAGTGCATGTAATCATTATGCAATTTGACCACTAGAGGGCATTTGGATAGCATTTGTATATCTAAAACCTTGTGCACAGACAGCATATTATTTACCATGTATTGATCATTGATGTCTAAAATGTTGTTATGTCAGAACAACAAATAAGTGGTAATTTTTCATAGTCATAGATACAAGGGTAAGCACATAAGTCACACGTATTTCTCCATGTTTTGTTGTTTCCAACTTGATAATGCGTAATACAGTGTTTTCTTTGTAAACAATAATTTTTTGACTGTCCCTTTAAGCTGTGTTATTGGCATTCAAACAGTAATATGCCATCATGGATAATTGTCATGGTAATTTTGTTTGCGATTCGGGAAACAGTTTGGACATCACATCACAGAAACCAATCAATATCATGAACAAGGATAGGTATGTGATGTGGTTTTCACACACTTATAACCCACACTCTGCAAACAATCTGCCTCCATGGACCCGGTCCCATAGAAGTAGATTATATACTGAGTGTGGTCCACAAGTGTATGAAAACCACATCATTACATACCTATCCATTACACATTAAATAAAAATAACATTAAACATGAAAACAAATACTTACTTCCTCTTCCTTCCCCTCTTCCCACGGGGCTGAGGCTCTGGGAGGGTCAACTGCCGACTCCGACGAGTTCTCATTGGATATGTTGTGGGAAGAGTGGAAGGAAGAGTACTGGGACAACCAAGGTGAGGAGGAGGAGATGGCCCGGCAGGAGGAGATGGCTCGGCAGGAGAAGATGGCCCGGCAGGAGAATATGGCCCGGCAGGAGAAGATGGCCCGGCAGGAGAAGATGGCCCGGCAGGAGAAGGCCCAGCAGCAGGAGGCCCAGCAGCAGAAGGCCCAGCAGCAGGAGGCGGACCAGGAGGCAGACCAGCATGCGCGTCCAAGAAAAAATTAAACATCTCTTGGTGTAGATTAAAGGTTCTGTTTTGCCCTTCTTCTATTCGAGTAAGTATGTTTATTATTTGGCTTTGGCCTTCAATTATTTTGTTTTGTCCTTCAAGAATTCTAGTTCGGCCTTCTATATTTTGTATCCGGGAGTTACGCATCTGGTCTATGTAGTCTAGTAGAACCCGCACCTCCGCTATTTCCTCTTGTTGTGCTTGGCGGGGTGCCCGTGCACGGCGGGGTGCCCGTGCACGGCGGGGTGCGGGTCCTTGAGGGGCCTCTGGTTCCGCGGCCTCCTCCTCTGCTTCCGGGGCCTCTTCATCTGCTTCCGTGCCCTCTTCGTCAAGGGGGGCATCTTCCCTCCGAGGTGTAAATTCCTCCCCACCACTCTCATCCCGGGGAGAAGGAGGAGGCTGTATTTGCTGTGCTGCCTCCTCCCCAGACTCTGTATATTTGAAAAATAAAGAAATGTATATATTAGCATAATTCCAAATCAAGCTTTAAATGACTTAGCTTACGATACAATTACAAATGCAGCCTCATTAATCCACTTTGAAATCTAACAATCAATACGATTTCCGCATTTTCTAAACCGTGTTTGTGATATCTCTGGTCAATCTGAATGTTTTAGCGTTTGTTTTCAGTCTGTTTAAATGCACACCTAACCTATAGCCTAGATACTGATGTAACCGCAAAGTAATTGTGAATGCGTGTAAACAACGTTATAGCATTAATCTGATCCTTAAAGGGACATGAAACCCAATGTTTTATCTTTCATGATTTAGAAGCATACAATTATAATCAACTTTCTAATGTACTTTTCTTATCTAATTAGCTTCATTCTCTGGATATTCTTTGCTGAAAAGCATATCTAAATATGCTTAGAAGATGCTGATTGGTAGCTGAATATAGCTGCCTCCTGTGATTGGTTCACCGTGTGCATGGCTATTTCTTCATTAAAGTATATCTAAAGAATGAATCAAATTAGGTAATATAAGTAAATTGGAATGTTTTTGAAAATTGTATTCTCTACCTCAATCATGAAAGTAAAGGTTTGCGTATAGTGTCCCTTGAAATACATTCGTATGTTAATTTATTCTTAAATGAGCTTACCGTCAGATGAGAATGGCAGGTTCCCGGTATCAATTCCTCCGATAC
Organism: Bombina bombina; assembly: GCF_027579735.1. Lineage (NCBI taxonomy): Eukaryota > Metazoa > Chordata > Amphibia > Anura > Bombinatoridae > Bombina > Bombina bombina. Next base: position 619,739,333 of record NC_069499.1, on the reverse strand, counting down.
CGACTACATCCACCTCGGAGATGCTGGGACGCAACATTTCCTCCCATCGGCAGTACTCGATTTCCAGTGCAGGGCCGCCACCGGTTCCTGCGGAATGTCGGGCCTCCAGGCTTAACTTTTTCTTGAGATCCATCTTGCAGTCCCGGTATCGATGTTTTATAGAGTCCATATCTCTATTCCGTACACCCAGGGCATTGACTGCATTCCTTATCTCATGCCAGAGCTTCCTCTTCTCAGTCTGGGTGGTCTTCTGATGCTGCAGCCTCCTATACCTGGCCATATAGGCCTCTACGAGGGCCTCCTTCTCCTCCATCGAAAACCTCGCCTCCCTAGTCACCTTGGCCTTCCCCTGTGACGATGCCCTCTGTTTCCCAGACTGTGAAGCCCTACTCTCTCCGCCACTGGGCCCAGCCACTTGTTCATCTTGAACCAAGTGGCTGGGTCCACCCACCACTTCCACCCCCGCTTCCTGCCCCCCTTCCTGCTCCCCTTCCTGCCCTGTTCCTCTCCCCCTCCCTCTCCTCCCCCCTCTACCTCTCCCCTGCCTGCCCTCCATCTCTTCCCTAAACTAAACCCCAACTAAGCAAACCAAAAGTGAGTGTGATCAAATGAAAGGGGGTCAAAATAAAGAACTAAAAAGACCAAAAAAAGTGCTGAAAGTGTGAAAGGGATATAAATAAAAGAGGGTAAGGAGTATTTAAATGAACAAAATGAAGAAGAAGACAAAAAGGAGGATATGTAAACTAAATGTAACTAGGGGATGGGTATGGTATGGGGTATGGATAAGAGTAAATGGGATTACAGGGAATGGGACTACAGGGAATGGGGTATGGAGTGTAGTATGAGAGGGTATGGGGTATGGAGTGTATGTAGTGTTATTGATAAGTGTATGTATGTATTGAATGTGTTTGCGTGTAAATGTGTTAAGTGTACAGAAAAAGCACTCGCTCGCTAACTCACACTACTACTAATTCTCACTAACTCACACTACTACTAATTCTCACTATCTCACACTACCACTAACTCTCACTAACTCCCACTAACTGACTCTATCACACTACCACTAACTCTCACTAACTCCCACTACCACTAACTGACTCTCTCCCACTACCACTAACTCCCACTCACTCACGATAACACTAACAACTGACTCTCTCACACTAACACTAACTCACTCACAATAATGCAAAAACTCTCTAATCTTAAACCTCCAATCTCCAAAGACCCACCAGCAACACAGTCAAAGAAGCTATGCTTGTGTGGTGCTTATATACCCTGTGTAAATGTTTAATGATGTACCTATTTGCGTTGTAAATTGTGTTCATGTGTGCTTTATTAGCAATTAGTATTTGTGCAATGTGTATTAGGTGTGTGAATTTGTGCATGCTCATTTTGAGTTAGTATTTGTGGAATGTGTAGAATGCGATGATGTCATAGTGCTCGTTTTCTATAACATTGACCAATAGTATTATGTTTAAATGTGAATTTGCGATGGTGTAGTATTAGTGAAGTGTTGTATATGTATGTTTGTCCTAATATATAGTGATATTGAATGCGATTATTTTGCTAGTGTATGTATTTTTTTTATTTTTCTTGTTATTTTGCGTATTTCCGCATCTTAAAGTATATGCGTATTCCGTGTATTTTATTTAAATAAAATTCCCCCCGCTTGTGAATGTGTAATGCTTCTGTGCTTTGTTTAGTGATTGTTGTTGTGACATTTGCGGCGTGTTATTGTTGTGCATGATGTGGTATGCGTCATATGACCGAGCTGTGCGTATTTCTCGCGAGATCGAGTGTTAGATGAAAAATGCGTGTTTGTTTGCATTTCCATTGATCTCTATGGGAGACTGTCTAACGCGGGCAGTATTACGCGTGTGAAATACACGCGTTAGGAGTATCGTTAGAAGGTTTTTTTTAACTCTAAATACCGGGGTCAAACAATGCCGTGCGTTAGACATAAACCACGCGTATCGTTAACAACCCATCTACCGCCAAACTCCAAATCTAGCCGATAATCTCTATAAATGTATTGTTAAGTATTACTCGAATTTAAACTTGCCTCTTGTTTCTTTCTTTAACAGTCTGCTCATTCATATTTTAAACAGTCACACAAATAAATAAGCAAAGATGTAGATCCAACTTACTGAGCTGTTTCCTTTACAGACAAAATATAATTTTGGCAAGACTCCTAGCTTTCAAAGAAGAGATCAAGTCACTTACTATCAAACCAACTAATATTAGGTAGCCAGAGTTGCTTGAAGCAGAGAGACTTCTTATATCACATCTGCTTCATAAGTGTAGTTACCAATTCTGAGATTATTTTACAAATACAGTTCTTAAAATAATCTTCACCAGGGGGCAAGCTAAATTCCAGGGACCTATCTCTAATATTATAGAAGTAAAAAAATGGCTAAAAACTCCATGTCCAGATTTACTCCCAAATGAAGTTTATAAATTACTGTCCACAGATATAACCCCTCATTTAAAAAAAAAATGTTTAATTATTACTATATACAGGGAAATTAAATGTCTAAAAATTTTACTGCCTCCTGGACGACATTGATATTGAAACAAAATAAAGATCCAGACCTCAAAGAATCTTATAGACCAATCTCATTATTAAATACAGATTATAAAATACTGACAAATATAATTGCTGCTCGTTTACAAATTCCATTAAAAGAAGTGATCCATCCAGATCAAACAGGATTTGTGAAAGGGAGAAATTCTACTACTATTATCAGGAAGGTGGGGAAGGTGGCCTTGGTCCAAGATTACTTTAAAAATCGAGGAGCGGGGGCGTGTCTAAGCTGCAGCCATGTTCAGATGTGTTTTCTAGCTGCTCCGAGGTTAATTTGAACAATCCTATGGTTATATTTAGCCTCTAACTACAACCCAGCAATTCTCTATATACATCTACTAAAGAAAAGGTTCACAATCGAATAATGCTATTTTTTTGGATTTCTCCAAACCTGAAGGTCCTAAACACCTAACACTACCGGCTGCCTCCTACAACACCATCTTGCCATCTCCCCCCCCCCCCTCGGTTTCATAATTAGTGGGGTAGAGTGGTTTAATTCTCCACTTTATATAAAGTCAGAGGAACCTCTAGTTGCCGGAACGGTGAGCAATATGGGAGATTAGACATGGATAGCAAGCACAATTATAATAGACCACAATGGAAGCTGGAATAAATGCTCTTCTACACCTACTTGCATATAAGATGGAACAACACCATACTTCTCTTATGGCGGAACTGAGATCTGAGGGAAATGGTGATGTGGGGGGCGCCATGACTCTCAGCCCAGGGCAAGACCCAAACACCCTGTCTCTGCAGTCCATGACAGCAATTACCTTTGTAATTCAGATGAAACTGCTCACTCAGATAGCCCGCCTAGAGACACTCAGGGGACTCCGTTTGACTCCATGCAGCTACATACCTTGTCTACTTTATGTTCAAGCTTTAACGTCTTACCTAGTAACGAGGAGCCGATACTGGTCCCCCTGGAGATGCGGCCATTTGAGAGGGGGTTCTGGATAGGCCTTACCTGGAAGAATGCGGAGATCTTTCGGTCGGACACTGCTGAGGATATGTCTGTGAGCGGGTCGCCACTGTTCACATGTGCCATTAAGCGCAAAGTTTTCTTGCTAGAACTGTCAACACCTTGTGGATCTCCCTGTTGTCACAAAGTAATCAGCATTGGATAAAACAGCAATATTGCAGGTGATGACCAGGTCCCAGGTTCTCAGATGATTGGGGACTAACTGTCATTAAACATCATGTCGTAGACATTGGAACACTTTACAATTATATTGCAGCTGATGATAATCTTCCGATTTGATGTACTGAAATATAATGCACGTTGCGCTTACTACATTAGAATGTCATTGCTCTACCCAGAAGAGTCTCAGATTTCCTGTTTACCCAATGGCGTACAAGAGAACATAGTTATTTGAAATATAGAACACAGATTTATGTATATTGCTTAGCATATTTTCTAAATGTTCTGTAAATCTGACATCCACTGGTTGATTGCTTCATTTTCAGTTATTATGGTGTGAGATACAGGGTGCTAGAGTAAATATGTATTAGAACATCCCGGTTGTATTAACCCTTAAATATGTTCACGGTTGAATAACAAGATACCAGTTAGATTTGGACTCTTATTTTCCATTTTTCAGTGGCGCTATAGTTTATGTCCTCACTTCCCTACCTAGGTCACATGTAGTAACCACTGCAAATCTTCAGCTAATGCTCCTTATAGCACCTATTCAGTAGTTCACTTTAAAACTGGAACTTTGAGTTATTTGCACCTTATTTAAGTATCTCTAACATGTTAGTCCTCCAAGTCACGCACTTCGCTTAATTTCTCTAACCCACACTTAGGGGCCCATTTATCAAGCTTAGGGGTCCATTTATCAAGCTTCAGACTCACCAGAAACACAAATTATGAAGCAGCGGTCTAAAGACCGCTGCTCCATAACCTCTCCGCCTGCTCTGAGGAGGCGGACAGAGATCACGTGAAATCAACCCAATCGAATACGATCGTGTTTATTGACACCCCTGAATGGCCGCAAATCTGCAGGGGGTGACGTTGACCTGCAGTTTACAAGAGCTGCTGGTGCAATCCTGAATGCGGACAGCGTATTGCTCTCCACATTTAGCGATGTCTGTCGGACATGATCCACTGATCAGATCATGTCGGACAGACATTTCATAAATAGTCCCCTTAGTCTTGTTGCTACTCTGAATAGGGTCTCTACTACACATCATATCCACAAAACTCTATATCCCTATATATCTGCAATAGTGAACTTGGTCATATTCCTCATAAACATATACAAAGGGATGATATTTTACTGACCTGACTGCCTTTAGTTCCTCTATAACATAGATTATATAGTCTTAGTTTTAATATATAGTACCCACCTTTATTTATCGTACCTACGGGACAATCTCTTGCACAAATGCTTGTTTCATTGTTAAGCTAATATATGATTGGTTAGACTGGCTGTAAAAATATGGGGGAAGATTTTTGTATCGCTCATCAAATAAGCAGGTATAGTAACCCTTATAATAGATATTGGTTCGAGTGCAAGAATACAACATACTTTTTGGTCTCTCAGCATAGAGTTAGGCTCTGTCCTATTTTTTGGTTATGTTGGAATACTTTGAGTTAACCATGTTTATCTTCTTTTATTGGGAAGTTCCTTTCGCTATATATATACATCATGCTACAATTTATTTCCTCCTATCCTGCTCATATAGCTCAACTTACATTAGCGGTCTCATCAGATACTCCATACCCCATAGACACCATCCTTGTTCCTCAATAGCTCCCTACCTCCTATATTAGCTCATCTACCTTCATACTGATAACCTACACCTCTGTAAACCCTCAGTTACAACCCCTTCTCCCTCTTACATAATATAAAAAGACCGTATTCTACTTTTAACCTATACCCTTCCTCTTCATAGTGGCTCTGGTCCGTTGCCTCCCATAACTGAAAGTGGTAACAATTCCCACCCATACGCACTCGTAGGTATGCCTGTTTCTTAACATCCACACCTATTACTTACTTAAAACCTATGAGTACTATATATAAACCGCATAGAAAAAAAGGCTTCATAATGCAACACTGAGAATTATACTCTAGGCACAGGAATCATTGATTATGTCCTTTCTTCCTAATGTCCGGTAAACTGCCACACTTTAGACATCTTTACATTTTGGTTGATTTTATTTTTGTTTTTTTGTTGTTGTTTTTTTTTCTTTTTTTCCTTTTTTTTTTTTTTTAACATGCCATCTAAGAAACTAGAGACTTGTTAACATATGGATTACTAACAGTGATTGTGATTTTTCATTTTGTTTATGTACTTATTTGCCTCAATAAAAATGTATTTAAAAAAAAAAAAAAAATCAAGAGAAGCTAGATGCAAATGTACCAACTCCAGATATGCAATATTCTCTGTGGATGTGGTGAAAGCCTTTGATTTGATTTACTGGGATCACCTTTTTCTGTCATTAGAAAAATTTGGCATTTTAGGTAATTGCTTAGAAATAATAAGAAAAATATATAATGCACCTTATCCACACATCTTAGTAAATGGCAGATTGTCTAGGAGAATTATACTTGGCAGAGGAACTCGCCAAGGCTGTCCACTATCGCAATTTCTTTTTGATATAGCAATAGAACCTCTGGCCATTATGATAAGACAAGAAATTGAAGGTATACGCATAAGAGAAAAGCAAATTCAACTCGCATTATATGCAGACGGCCTCCTCCTGTTTATAAGAAACACAGATAAGAATATCCTGCATATCCTCAAGATTATTGCCATATATAGTTCCTTCTCAGGATACAAGGTTAACACCTCAAAGTCTGAAATTTTGTGGATCTCTAGAAATCAAGTTTCCAATCTGATTATTCCTTTTAAAGTAGTACAATACAAACGCTGCTTTGACGTGCTCATGCACTCTTTCCCCCTAGACATCAATGGGGAGAGAGTGTTAGAAAAAAAACTAACACCTACGATCGTGGAATAAAAAGTTCCCTAACGCAACCCCATTGATGTCTATGGGGAAAAAAAGTAACACCCTAACATAAACCAAAAGTCTAAACACCCCTAATCTGCTGCCCCCGACATTGCCGACACCTATATAATGTTATTAACCCCTAATCTGCCGCTCCCGATTTTCCTGCCACCAAAATAAATATATTAACCCCTAATCAGCCGCTCCCGATATCGCTGCCACTATAATAAAGTTATTAACATCTATTCCCCTGCACCCCAACATCGCCCACACTATAATGAAGATATTAACCTCTATTCCCCTACACCCCAACATCGCCCACATTATAATAAAGATATTAACCCCTATTCCGCCGCTCCCTGACATCGCACCACTAAATAAACCCATTAACCCCTAAACCGCCAGCCCCCCACATCGCAAACAACCTAAATTAAACTATATTAACCCCTAAACCTAACCGTAACCCTAACCCTAAACCTAACACCCCCTAACTTTAACATAATTAAAAAAGACCTAAATTAAAGTTACAGTTAACTAAATAATACCTATTTAAAACTAAAACAAACTTACCTGTGAAATACAAATAAAACCTAAGCTAGCTATTATATAATTAATAGTTAGATTGTAGCTAGCTTAGGTTTTATTTTTATTTATCAGGTAAGTTTGTATTTATTTTAACTAGGTAGACTAGTTAGTAAATAGTTATTAACTATTTCCAACTACCTAGTTAAAATAAATACAAACTTACCTGTGAAATAAAAGTAAAACCTAAGCTGCCTTAAACTAAAACCTAACATTACAAAAATAAAAAAACCTAACATTACAAAAAATGAAAAACACTAAAATTACAAAAAAATAAAAAAAACTACCATTACAAAAAATAACAAATGAAATTATCCAAAACAATAAAAATGACTCCTATTCTAATAGCCTGTTTAAAAAAAAAACAAACAAAAAAACACACCGCAAAATAAAAAAAACGAATCTATAATAAACTACCAAGGGCCCTTAAAGGGGCCTTTTTTAGGCCCTTAAAAGGGCCTTTTGTAGGGCATTGCCCTAAAGAAATCAGCTTGTTTTCTAAAAAATAAAAACAAACACCACCTAACATTACAAACCCCCACCACCCCAAACCCACAAAATAAAAAAAAACCAATCTACCCATTGCCCTGAAAAGGGCATTTGTATGGGCATTGCCCTCAAAGGGCATTCAGCTCATTTTCTTGCCCTGAAAAGGGCATTAAGCTCTTTTAAGAAAATACCAAACCCTAATCAAAACAAAAAAAAAACACCCCAAAAAAACTTAAAAAAACCTAACACTAACCACTCTTTAGTTAATCACAGTTGCTGAAGTCTGGCTTGAATGATCTTCATCCCAGCGTCTCCATTTTCATCCAGGTGGCTTCATTACTCGTAAAACTTGCAATGGCAGCGCTATGGGAATCCGATGAAAAAAAGTAATCTTTTTGAGTGCGGGACTGACGTTGCGTTACAGGCTAAAAGGCTTGTGGTACAGCTATACCGACAAGACTCATAATGGCTGCGTTGCTGTTTTAACCCTGAAATGGCAATTTTTTCAGCATTAAAGGGACATTAAACACTTTGAGATGGTAATAAAAAATGATAAATTGTATATATAAAACAGCTCTGCAATATACTTTCATTATTTATTTTGTCTTCTTTGCCTGTAATTCCATTCTGAAATTGTGAGTTTTTCAGTTCCTGTTAGAAATGGAATTGCAGAACACTGTTAAATAAAGCACAACCATTGGCTGCACACTCTAGTGACCTATTTATAACTGACCCTAATTGGCCACAGCAGAGAAGGTAACACAAGTTAGAACATGGCAGCTCCCAGTGTTTTATAGACACTACAACTTTACACTTATTTTGTCACTTTTTAAACAACTAATGAAACTTTAAAACATACATCTACAAGTCACTCATGGACTAATCTTTTCTTTGAATGCATCATTCTATCTAGCATGTATTTAGTGTTTAATGTCCCTTTAAAACACGAACGCAAAATTCGTAATCTAGGTGTTAGAAATTTACAACTTAATCAAACTAGCTAAGTTAGTAGTGGAGTGGTTTGGGGACACTTCTTATTAGACAGTACCAGAAAGAGATCATTAAACCTTTCTTAACTTGCACACTTGCACATGTTAAATTTAGTAAACTGCCCACAGAGGTTAAAAAATTAAAAAACTATTGCCGTACCAATCCGTGCTTGGCAGAAGGTTTGTACAATATTAGATGTCAAATTTGAAATCTCTAAATATTCGACAATAGAATGCAACTCAGAATTTACAGAAGGCCTGAATAGAAACATATTTAAAAATTGGAAACAAAAAGGTCTTTCATTGATATCTGAAATTATCAACCAAGAGAGGACAGAAATTAAATCCTTTGCAGATCTAAAATCTGAATTCAATCTGGACAATAAACAATTTTTTGTGTACCTTCAAGTTTATCTATAGTTTACTTAAAATTGTGGAGCAAATTGGAGTAAGGTAGATCAAGCGATACTTTGGTAAGAAATTGAATATTCATGATCTCCCCTTGGTATAAACTATTAGTTGCATTAAAAGGGGATATTAGCTTGGCTTATTTAGCTAATAAATTTAAAATAAGCTTAGGAGATACAGAATTTAACCCTGAAAAAAATTAAAAGTCGATAACTACAGTGGAACTGAATATACTCTCCGCTACCTGGAAAGAAGCACGTGTAAAACTTATCTATAAGACTTATTATACTCCAGAAAAGTTTTTTTATGGAAAAATCCCAATTTTAATAGGTGCCCGAAATGTCAACTTTTAGCGGCAAATCTACTCCATCTAATATGGCAATGTCCAAAAATGTATCAATTCTGGAGGAAATTAGAGTTCTGGCTAAATTTACATTTGGAAAAAAAGTTAAACTTTCCTTAGAACAGATAGTATTTTTAGTTGATAAATGCAATCAAGGTGTGTAATATAAACTGGTAAATACTGCAATTTTAGCAGCTAGAAATCTAATTATGAGAAACTGGAAAGGAAAATCTGAAACCAAATGGATAAACTTTATTAAACAAACAGTTGATTATAGAACAATGTGATACACCTAAGCATGTTGATAAGGAAGTACAGAAGTTCTTTCAGAAATGGGCCGTATTTATCAGAGCAATCAATTAGTATATAATTTTAGAAATACAGATATTGTTCTCTTGGATCTATGGTAAAGACTTACGGTAAGTGATTAAATACTAGAGCGGAGAGAATTAATCTTTTTTTTTTTTATTAGGTGGGTGTGTGTAGTTATGCCAGGGGCTTTTAAGGGCAGGATATAAGGAAAAAAAGAAGCACTGAAACATAATAAATCTAGTGAAGATAACTATTTATTATCATGTATTATATACACTTTCTTATGCTTCAATAAAAAATAGTTTAAAAAAAAGAAAGAAGTAAAAAAATGGTCTCATAAATTAATAAATACAATCAAAATTCAAACATATAATTCCAATGTTGCAGAGTTACAATACTTTAATCATGCTTGCGTATAACTAAATATGACAACATACCAGACAGTCTTGACAGCATTTTAGTTCAGATAATATTTTCTCCCCCTTATAAGTTCAGGGAAGGGTTATTTGTACCCTTTTAAACAATCCTTCTACATCGCAACATGAGTAATTAGCAACAAAATAATAAAAAAAATCCTATAACCTTGAGCTAAAAGTAGTAAAAGTAGAATATTGGCACCAATGAAAGTGGTCATAAGACCTTGGGAGAAAATACAAGAAGTTCATTTCACAGTAGCATATAATTTTTCTTGATTTCTTATTTATTTTATTTTAAACTATTATATTTATTAACCAGGGGCATATTATGGCCTAGGCCAACAAGGCCGGTGCCTAGGTCAGAAGATTTGGGAGGAGCAGCACATATTAACATATATCATTATAAAACACTACATGGAAATAAATGCATTCAATTAAGAAATTTAAAAATAAATTTCATATTCATTTGTAATAACTACCTTTATTGATAAACTACCTAATAGCTAAACTATATAGCATTATAAACATGAATAAATTATGCATATTTATCAACCTACAGTAATTAGGAAATTATGCTTTATTTGAGATGTGATCTATAGGGTCACACTAATAAAGAAGCTTGTTTGGAGGAATAAAAAGATTTACAGTTATTAACACAGAGGGGCTGATTTATTAAAGTGCGAGCGGACATGATACGATGTAGCATATCATGTTTGTTGCACATTGATAAATGCAGACAGCATACGCTGTCTGTATTTATCATTGCACAAGCAGTTCTTGTGAACTCCTTGTGCAATACCGCCCCCTGCAGATTCACTGCCAATCGGCTGCTAGCAGGGGTTGTCAATCAGCCTGATCGTATAGGATCGGGCGGATTGATGTCCTCAGCCTCAGAGCAGGAGGACAAGTTATGGAGCAGCGGTCTTTAGAAACAGGGGCATCAAGCTTCATTTGGAGCTTGATAATTCGGCCCCATAAAGTCTAAACTCATTAAAAATGAAATGGCACATTTGCATGTGACTTAGATTGTATTTAGTATATTATAATAATGTGATGTAATATTCTGTTGTAATATTTTTATGTCATAAAACAGAGTTAAAGGTTAATGGAAGTATCAGATAAACAAAATTAATCTTAAAGGGAGATTTAATTTTTTTACACTTTTAGCGCTGAATGATAAGCGGTATATTGCGAGGGTTTGCAATCATCGTATTACCGCTTGTATCACAAGTTGAAAATAAACACGATCATGTGAGCACAATCCCAAATTATGCTAAAATCATTACGGCAATTTTAGAGCTGTGGTTAACTGTTTTGCAAAAATATAAAGTTGAACAAAACACATCAAAAACACATTACAAAGTACAATTACACTTATAATAACACTATCTAATAAAAATTATTCAAAATATTATTGCACAAATAGAACATAATTAGTTATGTAAAGAACATTGGAATATGAAATATTCACATTTTCATGTTGGGTTAGCGCAAATGAGAATATGTGATTGGGTTTGCACGATAGTGGGGTTTTTTCCCCATTGTTTTTCTACATTCTAAGTTCAGATATTTATGTTAGTCAGGTTACCACTAGAGCGAAAACAGTTTACTTTCAACTTTTAATACGAGCACAACCCGACTAGCGCAAAAAGTGTAATTCAATCGGAGTTAGTGCTCTAGCGGAAGCGCAAAATGCACCACTTGTATTCTTGACCTTAATGTGTACCAAACGGTCCATTTTACATGTCGGTGTCCATTTGTTTGTTTGCAAAACACTCCTTTACCCTTATTGTGTTATTTGAAATAGCTGTTTTTGCCAATAGAAGCCACCACCTATACTGAAAATCTGAGTAAAAAAAGTATTCTGTGTAGGAAAGCTATGTAAAAATGAGATAATATCACAGATTAATGTCCCAGTGGGGGTAGCAGAAATAACTGGTTGTGCACAGCCATAATTAGCATTCCAATACCTAACTGTTTAGATATAGGTAACATATCTGCTTTACCTACAGGCTCAGCCCATTTTATGGCCATGTCCTCGAAAACAAAAAAGTGATTGTTTGAATTACAAAAACATTGGGTCCTGATAATATTCATCTAAGGGTTTTAAAGGAACTTCTATCCACAAGAGGTAGTAATGACAAACACTTTGGGGGACTTTAACAATGCCTGAGATAAGCATTGAGTTATGACACAAACTAGATAAGTTTATAATTTTAGGGCGTATGGCTTGTATCTGCTGTCAAAAATCTATGGCCTAGATTTAGAGTTTGGCGGTAGCCGTCAAAACCAGCGTTAGAGGCTCCTAACGCTTGTTTTTTACGGACTCCGGTATTTAGAGTTTAGTTACCAAAACTCAAAAATCACCCAACGCACAAATCTCTACCGACAGCTCAGACCCAGTAGTTAACATCTACCGACAAAATAAACATCCATGAATCACAAAACAAATATTACACAAACTAAACTTACACTCATACAAACACTACACTATATTTATTTTTCAGATTTAATAATTTTTCATCAAAATACAAAGGATCAAAGTTGCGAGATCTCGGGTGTTAGAAAAAAAACAACACAAATCCATTTTGCCATTGACTTCCATTGACACACGGGAAAAGACCCTCATATACCTACATCTAACCAATAAGATTATCACAAACATACACTCATCGATGCATACAAAAAATATACACCACATTACATACACAAAAAAGTTATTTATTACAAAATGAACACGATTTAGTTACTTTTTCACAGAAGCTCATGACGTCACTCACTTTACGAGGAAAACCAGTCTTTGAAAAAAAATTAACCAAAATTTGGATCCTCCATTGACTTCTATGGGGAAGACGTGCTCGTGCACGCGACAGACAGATTTCCCTAACGCACGCAAATAGCGTAGACAAAAAAACTCCAAATACCAGCGCTAGAAATAGGAAAAAAATACATGCTTATCTGCGTTAGACCCAGCTATGACAAATAGATCAAGAAATGACTATTTCCCTATGGTGGACTTATGGATTTTACTTATTGAATATTCACAACAGCATTAAATTGTTTCATACTTTTACATTACATCAACTACAAATCAACATCACTAGTAACAAACATTTTTACAAATAAAATCACATTTAAATGGACACAAAAAAAATTACAACATTTCAGGATTCACAAACAGTACACAATGGGAAACACCTCTCATTTACCTTTATTATTGCATTTCATTTATTCAACTCATATGCTTGCAGCAACAGCATATCTACATAGGCTTAACACATGATCAGTCATGGATGCACATACATTACTTTTAGCATTCACTCATACATGTGCATTCAAATGATGGGGGAAAAACACATTACATTCTCTCTAGGAATCACAAAACAGAACATATGGATTTTACTGTACTTTTAACATCATGATTCCATCACAATAAACTATTAGGAATTACGTACAAGAAGAACATCATTACACCAGATTACAGATGTCACTTTATGGGAAGGAACAACAATGCCAGACCGCTATATAGAAGTCAGCATATGTGGGACACAATCACAATATATACGTAGATGTACATAACACGCATCACCCATCACGCAACCACAAAGCACACATTTAGATTTTATTCAGCACACAATAACAATGTAGTACAATTCAACAACACAATGAGTATTTCAGAACTACATAGGCAGGTTAATAATATGATGACATCATTAGAAGATTCAACCATACACATTACAGATTCACGACTGTACCACCCCTTTCAGAAATTTAACACTCAATACTACAATACAACATATACGTAAACAACAGTTTGGAACAGCATTATTAGGGCGATTTGAATGGGACAATTAAGAAATATTGTCAGATCGCAAATCACTTATATATATAATACTACAGATGACAGCCGGAAGTTATTCAGTATTAGTGCCATTTGAATGGGACGCATACAATATTGACAGCTCGGCAATCACTTATATATACAATACTACAGATGACAGCCGGAAGTTATTCAGTATTAGTGCCATTTGAATGGGACGCATACAATATTGACAGCTCGGCAATCACTTATATATACAATACTACAGATGACAGCCGGAAGTTATTCAGTATTATTGAGATTTGAATGGGACGCATACAATATTGACAGCTCGGCAATCACTTATATATACAATACTACAGATGACAGCCGGAAGTTCTTCAGTATTAGTGCCATTTTAATGGGACGCATACAATATTGACAGCTCGGCAATCACTTATATATACAATACTACAGATGGCAGCTGTTACTTTATCGTTTACAAACAATATTGCAGCAACATTGATAGATCACATTCGATGCACATTATACACAACTATGCACTTTCATTCATGTTAGCCTGGACGTGTGCTTGTTACTATAAGATCGCGTTTAATAAATATTGATTACGCATATGATCAAACATTACAAACATGCACTGTATGCGTGATATTTGACACTTTCACATTGAGATTCATTGGGGGAAAACAACATTTCAGCAAACAACAAAAAAACGCCCACTGTGAAAGCATGTGAGCGGCGCGAGCTCACATACAAACAAGTGAATACAATTAGCAATCATTACAAACTCACTACCATTGGACTAATTGTACTATAAATCCACCAAACAACATGGCCAAAGCATCACTTGTGATCCACATCAGATCAAGTGCATACCTTGTTACGCTGTTCTGAAAGATGGATGATGATGACATGGTAGACGCTGCTGGTGCTGCTATTGGCGAACTAGCTGTTGATTGAATCAGGCAGCCTCGGCGGCTCAGACTGAGACGAAAGGGTCGTCTGGTTCGAGGTCCTCGTGTCTACAGGGTGAGACCCACCTTGGAAAACATGAGCGACTTTGAGGTTTATGATAAGTATCGGCTCAATCGTGAACAGCTCATTGGCCTTTACGATCTTCTTAAACCTCATTTGGAGCCACGTATAAGAATAAAGACTGCTGTTCCCGGCATGAGTAAGATGCTAAGTTGTTTATACGTCCTGGCCTCCAGGAGTTTTCAATCCGGAGAAATGTACATGCATGGCCTGTCTCAAGGTACATTCTCTGTGGTGTTTGATAACTTTCTGGACGCCATGGTACGTATCAGTAAGCAATACATAGGATTCCCACAGAATGATGGTGATTGGAGGCGCCTGAAGCAGGAATTCTTTGCTATTGCTCAATTGCCCAATGTCTTGGGAGCCATAGATTGTACCCACATTGCGCAGCGTGCTCCAATTGATGACTTGCCCTTCAGAAATCGCAAACATTTTCATAGCCTCAACGTGCAGTATGTTTGTGACGCACAGATGAGGATTATGCATGTGTGTGCGAATTTTGGAGGAGCTTGTCATGATGCCCGCATCCTCGCTCAGTCGTCCCTGTGGAGACCGTTTGAGGAAAGACAAATGCCCCCTGGTTATCTCGTTGGTGAGTATTTGTGCACAACATGGTTAATTAGTTTGACAATTGCCACTGTAGTTTTAAAATGTTAGCGTAATCTTCAGCTATAGGATGCAATTTAACCATTTATTTTTATTTCCGCAAATGTCTAGTTTTAGTTCAATGCAGATATGTAGCATGTCTTACCTTAAATGCTCAGATAGAGAATGCAATGTAACCATTTAGTTGCCATTTTACACAAGGTCTGGTTTAGGAGAAATACGCATATGTAGCATGTCTTAGCTGAAATGGGAAGATATTAGCTAATGCAATTTAACCATGTCATTGTCTCTTTCCGCTAATGTCTACTTTTAGTTCATTGCAGATATGTAGCATGTCTTACCTTAAATGCTCAGATAGAGAATGCAATGTAACCATTTATTTGCCATTTTACACAAGGTCTGGTTTAGGAGAAATACGCATATGTAACATGTCTTAGCTGAAATGGGAAGATATTAGCTAATGCAATTTAACCATGTCATTGTCTCTTTCCGCGAATGTCTACTTTTAGTTCAATGCAGATATGTAGCATGTCTTCCCTTAAATGCTCAGATAGAGAATGCAATGTAACCATTTATGAGAAGGGAACCCCGAGGGGAACCGTGTGCGGAGTGCGCTGAAAAATGTTAATACGTGATATTGGTCTAAAAACAAACCATAAAGTTCATGTGAGATGATGGTGCTGGATCTTGCAATCCAATATACTGGTGGCAAAAGCTCCTCTGGTCTTCGGAAAGGAGATATCTGTAATTAGAAATAAAAAAGAGGGCGCCACATAGCGTGATATTGTTGGCTCAAATTCCAAATGGGTAATTATTATCGTCGCTTACCGGAGATCGATGCACCGTATTGTAACCGGTGCTGACAGGCAGGCTAACACTTTCAGTGGTTAGCACACTGGGTGGCCTCCGGCAGGTTGTACACAGCTGGTACTCAGCGTTCACTTGATTGGTGTGCGTCTATGCAGCTAATGAGTGAGACACTGTGGTGGATCAGACACTTTAAAACCTTTGTCAGGGAGGAAGCACTGCGGTAGATCGAACACTTTGACACCTTAACCAGGAAGGCTCGAAAGAGAACAAAGGACAACTTCCGTATGTAAAATAAATGAATTTTATTCCATACAAACTGCTACGCGTTTCTAGACCTACACCGGTCTTTTCATCAGGCATACAAACAATGGATAAAAATTTCTTAAAATAACAATCTTATATACAATTAAAAACGGAAGTTGTCATAGTTTTCAGCAACAACCAATGGGCTGAAGATAGATACTCTGTATCCCATTTGTGCTAATTAGGCTTGGTCACCTGTAAACATCATTAACCTTTGCATTGTAAATCCTAAAAAACCCATAAATATAAATGAATAAAAATAAAACTATTTCTAACAATTTAGAACAGTTTAAAGGGTCTCATCACAATCTGCTACAATTATCGCCAATGTGTTGGAGTAAGCCTACATAAACATTTGCAATATAATGTGTGATTCGCATATCTAAATGAAAGATAAATAAAAAGTAAAACAATTTCTAACAATTTAGAACAGTTTAAAGGGTCTCATCACAATTTGCTACAATTAACGCCAATGTGTTGGAGTAAGCCTACATAAACATTTGCAATATAATGTGTGATTCGCATGTCTAAATGAAAGATAAATAGTATATGATTTTGTTTGAACCGAGTTTATCTTCATATCAAACATGTGTTAAATTGAAATTTAAAACTGTAAAAAAACTGTACTAAAAAAAAAACCACTAACTAAATGACTCATGTTTGAACGACTTGAGGAATGTGTTGCTTTTGTCTTATTCTAAAACCATAATAATAATAACATAAAAAGAGCTGATGCATGTGTGAGTGTATGTAGAAAATGTGATGTGTGTTATATCTGAATTAGAAATGTTGTTTTAAACAAATAAATGCAATGATGTATATATGTGTATGTGTAAGTGAAGTGTATGTACCCAACTAAAATTGGTTTTTAAATAATATATAGAAAAAGGTGATTACCAATATTGTAATATATAGATCGTGTTCTATTAATTCAACGTTCGATTTTATATAATACACCCTATAGTATAGTGTAATAAAATTGATAACTAAAATGTAGTGCGACCCCCAACTGTGGATAATGATACACAGAGGTTTTTTGAATGCAACTGCTATAAAATGAACGACCATGTTCATGAAACAACTAGTGTTTCATAAAAAAACAACTAGTATTTTTATTTTTATGTGTGTATATAGTCGAACACATCTTTAGTGAATGGTTATATCGTAGACCATTCGTTATTTTGCTTATTTTATTATTTGGTTGAATTTAATCCTATGATGTCTAAACTTTTGTGATCAAAGTCAGCGGATGAAAATCTCTTTTGTTTCATTCCTTTATTTGGGGAATTAATTTTAATTAGTATTTACAAGTTTATAAACATATAGTGTGTCTAATATGGCTAGTAAGCCGTAATTAATCAAACAGTGATAATGCCCAATAGGATTGCTATTAGTGAAATATCAGTATCAATGTTTTACTTGTGTTGTTTTGTGAAATGTGTTATTGATATTTGTGAAAAAAAATTAGTTTATGGATCTATGAAATCAATTTTATATTATAGCGACTGGGTATATGGACTGATTAAAGATGTTGAAATTGTATTGATGTATTTAGAATGACCCGTATATCAACGTTATTAAGACTGGTTCAGTGTGCTGTGTGAGTGTTCAAGCAAACAATTCTTAAGTTCAGTTATTAGTTAAATGCTGCTAAATCTAAATTTGCATTTAAGCCATCAGGAAAAAGTGTTTTTAACTTAAAAATCCAAAAGGTTTCTCGTTGTCTGAGTTTGTTCGTTCTATTGTAATCTACAGACCTAGGGATAAAATCTATAGGTGTGTATTTGAAAGTGTATGGATTGCCTTGATGTTTGTTTAGGCAATGATTTGGCACACTGTGTTTTACTTTCGTTTTCTTACAGTTTTTACAATTACGTAGGTATTCTCCCCACCTTGTTTTAACTTTTCTACAGGTGCGGCCTACATATTGTAGGCCGCATATACACTCCAATAGGTAAACTACAAAGGAAGAATTGCAGTTGTAAAAGCCCTGAATAGGATATGTGTCACCAGTGGTGTGGGACCTGAAAGATTTACTGCCATGTTTGATGTATTGACAAGAGTTACAACTGGTTTTTCCACATTTGTATGTTCCTTGTAGACCAAATATGCCATTTTTGGTTTGTGTGTTGTTATTGAATCGGTGTTGTACATGTTTGACTATTTTGCTTGGTGCTAGTTTGCTTCTCAAGGTGGGTGCCCTCCTGTAAACTATCTTAGGTCTGTCTTGTACAATATTTTTTAATACCGGATCCCTTTGAATAACATGCCAATGTTTGAGTATTATCTGATTAATTTTTTGAAAACTGTTGTTGTATTGTGTAATGAACATAGTCTCATCTTGGTTTGTTGAACTCTTGATTGTTCTTTTGTTTTTGTTGTTATCAGATAATATCTCATTTCTGTTTAATCTTTTCGTTCTTGTTAGTGCGTTATCTAAAATGTGGACTGGATAGTTCCTTTCTATAAATCTATTATAAATGATCTGACTTTGCTCAAGGAAGATGTTATAGTCTGAACAATTTCTCCTAATGCGTCTGAACTGGCTGTACGGTACGTTGTTAATCCAACTTCTGTGATGGTTGCTGTGGTATTCTAAATAGCTGTTACTATCAACATCTTTAAAAAATGTTTTTGATGTGATAGACCAATTAGGACCCCAACTAAGTATCAAATCTAAATATTCTATTGAATCTGGTTGAATGTTAGCTGTGAACGTGATCCCCATGTTATTATAGTTAAGTTGTGTTATAAAAGATTCTGCTGCTTCTAAACTGCCACTCCAAATTAGAATGAGATCGTCTATGTACCGGCCATAGAATACCAGGCTCTCCCCAAGGTTCGCTTGATGTATATGGATCTCCTCAAAAAAACCCATGAAGAGATTCGCGAAACTTGGGGCGAACCTGGTACCCATGGCCGTTCCCTTTATCTGTAAATAATATCGATCCAGATATAAAAAATAATTATGTTGTAAAATGTATTTGATACATTCCAGAATGAATGTTCTTTGGTCCTCAGGTAAAAAGGGATCCTGTTCCAAAAAATGAGATACTGCCAATATTCCTAAATCATGAGTGATATTTGAATAAAGTGAACTGACATCACATGTGATCCAAAATTTTTTATCATTGGTGAGAGTGAGATTATGTAATAATTGTAAAAGATGAGTGCTGTCCCTAATGTACGAGGGAAGTGTGGTAACAAATTTTTGTAAAAATTTGTCAATATAAAAGGATAAATTATAAGTCAAATTGCCAATCCCTGCTATGATAGGACGTCCGGGGGGGTTATTTTTGTCCTTATGGATTTTTGGAAGATGATAGTAATGTGCTATGCTGGGGTACTCTGTTTTCAAAAATTCTCTTTCTTCTTTATTTAAAATACCCTGTAGTGCGCCTTTATCTATTAATTTCTGATACGTTAATTTGAAAGTAGGGGTCGGATCTCTAGGTAGAATTCTATAATAATTAGAATCACCCAGGATTCTCTCTGCTTCTTTAATGTAATCCTTGTAATCTTGAATGATAATACCCCCCCCCCCTTGTCCGCATCGCGAATAATGATGTTAGGATTGTTTTGTAAACTGTGTAAAGCTTTTTTATGTCTGTGAAAAGAATAATTGGTTTTTTTAGCTGTTGTTTTTAATAATTTTTCACAATCTTCTAGAACCATATTTTGATATAATTCTATATATTTGTTATTGCTAATATTGGGATTGAAATTTGATTTGTTTTTCACATTGGTATGTATATATCCTTCAAATAGGTGATCAGTTATGTCTTCAATATTTGTTATAACACATGGTGTTGATTTGTCAGACGGCATGTTGTCAGTTAATATTATTTGTGAATTGTGGTTATGAAGTTGGTCTTTAACTAATTTTTTATTTGCGAAATACTTCTGTAAGGATAGCTTTCGTGTGAAATTGTTAACATCGACAAATAAATTAAAAATATTTGGAGTATTGGGTGGACAAAAGGAAAGGCCTTTCTTGAGTACTCTTTTTTCCTCTACAGTTAATGTATGTGATGATAAGTTAAAGAGGCCCTGGTCTAATCTGGATAATTCCGCTTTCTTGGCGGTAAGGCCTCTGCCCCTCCTGCCTCGTTTTCTGTTATGTGAGGTCTTTTTATTGGTCTGGTTGGAAAATTTTCCGTTCTTCTGTTGTGACCTATTCCTAAAAAAGGTGGTGGTGGATTGCTACTGGTACTAGGACTCTCGTCATCTCTTATAGTTAAGAGTGGACTGAATCTATTATGTTGTTCATATTGTTCATATGGTGTAGTTGGGGTATGTGGGTTCTCATTGTTGACCCAAAACTGGTTAGATGATGGGTTAATTGATGGTCGTCTAGACTGATGTGTTGTGTCATTCTGACTATTGTGGTCATGTCTACTGGAATTTTCAGATTGGAATCTATAATTACCATTTTGATTTCTATTATTTCCTTGATATGAACCTTTGTGATGATATGTTTGAGCTGTCTGGTAAGACATGTTGTATGAATCCTTATTAGTGTTGTGCCTAAATTTGAATTCCCTGTTATTATGAGGCACATGCTCTCTATTCAAAGATTGGTGATAATGTTGCGAATTGTATGAGTGTGATTGGTATGGGCCCTTGGGGGTAGGATATTGGTTGTATTGTGTTCTGTTGTTGGATGGAACCCAGTTGGATCTGTGTTGGTCTTCATTATGTATTGTTTGCTCCATATCAGATTGAGTTGTTTTGTGGTGTGGTCGAATGTAATGTGTGTGATGATGTGAATTTGATCGGTTTTGGAAAAAATGAGAAGGTCTATAATAATTGTTATTACTCCTATTGTGTTGTATTGGTCTGGGTTCCTGATGGTCATATGTTGAAGAAAATTTTTCTTTGCGGTTAAAAGTGTATACACTATCATTAATGTAGTCTTCATGGTCCCTTTGTAATTTTTTATTTTTAGTTAAAACAATGTTTTCCTGAAACCTGTCTGTACGTTCATTAATTTCTTTCAAGATCTTATTGTAATCTGGATTCTGCTGGTAGACTCTAAGGTCTGTTTGTATTTTTTCTATATTGGTACTACTCTGGCTATAGAGTTGGCGTCTGTGCTCTATTAGGATTTTTATTAGACTAAAGGAGCACTCATTGAGTGCTTCATACCATTTTTTTAAAAGTACCGGATCATCTTTGAATGAACAATGTTTTAAAATCCTAAGACCTCTAGGAATGTATTTAACCTCTGTGTATTTCTCCAAGGCTGTGAGGTCCCACCAATGTCGGTGTTCTTTGTTTAATTCTTCCTCTAATAAATAGAAGAGGTCTCTCATGGGTTTGATTTCATTGCTTTCCAATATAATGTCTGAGATGTTATTGTCTTTTGAAAGATTAAAACTGAGTCTTTTAGAACTACGTTCCTCCTTGGATTGCATAATATATATATATATATATATATAGTGGAACTATATAGGATTGATGGTATGGTATCCTAGGATTATTAAGGTGAAAGTGTTGTGATGTAAGTTTGTGTATGTGAAAGTTTTGAATGTGACCTAATGGGTAATGCGTGAATGTGCAATGTGAAAACCGAATGTGTGATGAGTGTGTGCAATAGTGAATATAGAACAGAAGTATGTGGTTTGTGAGTTTGGTAAGTGATTTGGATGTTGAGTAAATATGTAATGTATTTTAAAATAATTGTGGAGATATTTAAGGGCTTAATGTCAGTTTGCCAGTATTATAGTTAACGCTCTAATTGTGGGGGTCTTGTTAAAAATAGGGAATGTGTAAATGGTAGATAAAATAGGTCTATATATGATGATGTGTGATATTGTGCTGCTAGCTCCCAGTGTATTGGTGCAATAAAAGAAGTGTTGTGTGTTATATATGTTAATAATCTCTAATTGAACAAATGATAAACTGAGAAAATATGTGACTCAAAACAAAATTTGTCTAGCAAAATACTATAATGCAAAATTTGTGCTAGCATATAAAAATGAGCACGACGTAATATTATTGAACAAGAAATGTGCAAACCTATTTGATCTCTGATTGGTGTATAGCCCTATTCCTTATGTGAGAAGTGAACTAAACTAAACTGGTGTGTCATAAAGTGAAAAAGGTGCCCTGTGAACAGTTGAATAAAACAATTGTTACAATAAAACTTATAAACAAACGTACGTGTGAACAATTTAAAAATATTTGAAAAAATTAACAATCTGTGATCTAAAGGATAAACTTACTACAACTCATATAATCAATAGTTCAGTTGTTGTAGTAGTGAACAGCTGCTAAAACCCCGAAAAAGTACCACAAAAAAACTAAACAGTCATGAGAAGGGAACCCCGAGGGGAACCGTGTGCGGGGTGCGCTGAAAAATGTTAATACGTGATATTGGTCTAAAAACAAACCATAAAGTTCATGTGAGATGATGGTGCTGGATCTTGCAATCCAATATACTGGCGGCAAAAGCTCCTCTGGTCTTCGGAAAGGAGATATCTGTAATTAGAAATAAAAAAGAGGGCGCCACATAGCGTGATATTGTTGGCTCAAATTCCAAATGGGTAATTATTATCGTCGCTTACCGGAGATCGATGCACCGTATTGTAACCGGTGCTGACAGGCAGGCTAACACTTTCAGTGGTTAGCACACTGGGTGGCCTCCGGCAGGTTGTACACAGCTGGTACTCAGCGTTCACTTGATTGGTGTGCGTCTATGCAGCTAATGAGTGAGACACTGTGGTGGATCAGACACTTTAAAACCTTTGTCAGGGAGGAAGCACTGCGGTAGATCGAACACTTTGACACCTTAACCAGGAAGGCTCGAAAGAGAACAAAGGACAACTTCCGTATGTAAAATAAATGAATTTTATTCCATACAAACTGCTACGCGTTTCTAGACCTACACCGGTCTTTTCATCAGGCATACAAACAATGGATACAAATTTCTTAAAATAACAATCTTATATACAATTAAAAACGGAAGTTGTCATAGTTTTCAGCAACAACCAATGGGCTGAAGATGGATACTCTGTATCCCATTTGTGCTAATTAGGCTTGGTCACCTGTAAACATCATTAACCTTTGCATTGTAAATCCTAAAAAACCCATAAATATAAATGAATAAAAATAAAACAATTTCTAACAATTTAGAACAGTTTAAAGGGTCTCATCACAATCTGCTACAATTATCGCCAATGTGTTGGAGTAAGCCTACATAAACATTTGCAATATAATGTGTGATTCGCATATCTAAATGAAAGATAAATAAAAAGTAAAACAATTTCTAACAATTTAGAACAGTTTAAAGGGTCTCATCACAATTTGCTACAATTAACGCCAATGTGTTGGAGTAAGCCTACATAAACATTTGCAATATAATGTGTGATTCGCATGTCTAAATGAAAGATAAATAGTATATGATTTTGTTTGAACCGAGCTTATCTTCATATCAAACATGTGTTAAATTGAAATTTAAAACTGTAAAAAAACTGTAAAAAAACCACTAACTAAATGACTCATGTTTGAACGACTTGAGGAATGTGTTGCTTTTGTCTTATTCTAAAACCATAATAATAATAACATAAAAAGAGCTGATGCATGTGTGAGTGTATGTAGAAAATGTGATGTGTGTTATATCTGAATTAGAAATGTTGTTTTAAACAAATAAATGCAATGATGTATATATGTGTATGTGTAAGTGAAGTGTATGTACCCAACTAAAATTGGTTTTTAAATAATATATAGAAAAAGGTGATTACCAATATTGTAATATATAGATCGTGTTCTATTAATTCAACGTTCGATTTTATATAATACACCCTATAGTATAGTGTAATAAAATTGATAACTAAAATGTAGTGCGACCCCCAACTGTGGATAATGATACACAGAGGTTTTTTGAATGCAACTGCTATAAAATGAACGACCATGTTCATGAAACAACTAGTGTTTCATAAAAAAACAACTAGTATTTTTATTTTTATGTGTGTATATAGTCGAACACATCTTTAGTGAATGGTTATATCGTAGACCATTCGTTATTTTGCTTATTTTATTATTTGGTTGAATTTAATCCTATGATGTCTAAACTTTTGTGATCAAAGTCAGCGGATGAAAATCTCTTTTGTTTCATTCCTTTATTTGGGGAATTAATTTTAATTAGTATTTACAAGTTTATAAACATATAGTGTGTCTAATATGGCTAGTAAGCCGTAATTAATCAAACAGTGATAATGCCCAATAGGATTGCTATTAGTGAAATATTAGTATCAATGTTTTACTTGTGTTGTTTTGTGAAATGTGTTATTGATATTTGTGAAAAAAAATTAGTTTATGGATCTATGAAATCAATTTTATATTATAGCGACTGGGTATATGGACTGATTAAAGATGTTGAAATTGTATTGATGTATTTAGAATGACCCGTATATCAACGTTATTAAGACTGGTTCAGTGTGCTGTGTGAGTGTTCAAGCAAACAATTCTTAAGTTCAGTTATTAGTTAAATGCTGCTAAATCTAAATTTGCATTTAAGCCATCAGGAAAAAGTGTTTTTAACTTAAAAATCCAAAAGGTTTCTCGTTGTCTGAGTTTGTTCGTTCTATTGTAATCTACAGACCTAGGGATAAAATCTATAGGTGTGTATTTGAAAGTGTATGGATTGCCTTGATGTTTGTTTAGGCAATGATTTGGCACACTGTGTTTTACTTTCGTTTTCTTACAGTTTTTACAATTACGTAGGTGTTCTCCCCACCTTGTTTTAACTTTTCTACAGGTGCGGCCTACATATTGTAGGCCGCATATACACTCCAATAGGTAAACTACAAAGGAAGAATTGCAGTTGTAAAAGCCCTGAATAGGATATGTGTCACCAGTGGTGTGGGACCTGAAAGATTTACTGCCATGTTTGATGTATTGACAAGAGTTACAACTGGTTTTTCCACATTTGTATGTTCCTTGTAGACCAAATATGCCATTTTTGGTTTGTGTGTTGTTATTGAATCGGTGTTGTACATGTTTGACTATTTTGCTTGGTGCTAGTTTGCTTCTCAAGGTGGGTGCCCTCCTGTAAACTATCTTAGGTCTGTCTTGTACAATATTTTTAATACCAGATCCCTTTGAATAACATGCCAATGTTTGAGTATTATCTGATTAATTTTTTGAAAACTGTTGTTGTATTGTGTAATGAACATAGTCTCATCTTGGTTTGTTGAACTCTTGATTGTTCTTTTGTTTTTGTTGTTATCGGATAATATCTCATTTCTGTTTAATCTTTTCGTTCTTGTTAGTGCGTTATCTAAAATGTGGACTGGATAGTTCCTTTCTATAAATCTATTATAAATGATCTGACTTTGCTCAAGGAAGATGTTATAGTCTGAACAATTTCTCCTAATGCGTCTGAACTGGCTGTACGGTACGTTGTTAATCCAACTTCTGTGATGGTTGCTGTGGTATTCTAAATAGCTGTTACTATCAACATCTTTAAAAAATGTTTTTGATGTGATAGACCAATTAGGACCCCAACTAAGTATCAAATCTAAATATTCTATTGAATCTGGTTGAATGTTAGCTGTGAACGTGATCCCCATGTTATTATCGTTAAGTTGTGTTATATGTAGCATGTCTTACCTTAAATGCTCAGATAGAGAATGCAATGTAACCATTTAGTTGCCATTTTACACAAGGTCTGGTTTAGGAGAAATACGCATATGTAGCATGTCTTAGCTGAAATGGGAAGATATTAGCTAATGCAATTTAACCATGTCATTGTCTCTTTCCGCTAATGTCTAGTTTTAGTTCAATGCAGATATGTAGCATGTCTTACCTTAAATGCTCAGATAGAGAATGCAATGTAACCATTTATTTGCCATTTTACACAAGGTCTGGTTTAGGAGAAATACGCATATGTAGCATGTCTTAGCTGAAATGGGAAGATATTAGCTAATGCAATTTAACCATGTCATTGTCTCTTTCCGCTAATGTCTACTTTTAGTTCAATGCAGATATGTAGCATGTCTTACCTTAAATGCACAGATAGAGAATGCAATGTAACCATTTAGTTGCCATTTTACACAAGGTCTGGTTTTGGAGAAATACGCATATGTAGCATGTCTTAGCTGAAATGGGAAGATAGAGAATAATATTGAACTAGATTATTCTTTTAAAAAAATAAACATTTGTTAGTGGATTATTGTGTACAAAAACTTTTATTGGACTCCAAATACTATTTTGAGGATTCATTTTGAATTATGTTCTGTTCATAATTTATAGGTGATTCTGGGTACATGAGCCGGCCTTGGCTTATTTCCCCCTTTCGTAGCCCGACTGATGTGTCTGAGGAGCGCTACAATAGGGCTCATAAGAGAACCAGGGCGGTGGTTGAACGAATGTTCGGGCTCCTAAAGATAAGGTTCAGGTGCCTTGACAGGTCGGGAGGAGCCCTCCAGTACAACCCAAAGAAGGTGGCTAAGATCGTTATAGCCTGTAGTGTCCTGCATAATATTGCACAGCGGGCTGGGATGCTGCAGGGCGTCCAGGCGCACCGAAACCTCCTCAGAGATGAGGAGGATGATCCTGTTCTAGAGGGGCCATTCCGGGACGAGGGGCTCAATGTCAGAGCAGACATCATCAACCGCCACTTTAGACGGTAAATAATAGAAGTTAGACTGGAGTATTGTCAATAGATGTGAACTCTAGGGAAATGACAAGTAGAGAATTGTGCAAACATGTTATGATTGTTCATCAAATGCTAAAAATGTGTTTCATTTATCATTGGGTCCTGTAGCAAGTCTTTGCCACCTGGTTTTTAAAGAGGACATCAGCTGGTAAGTATAAATGTATGGACTGTTGCTGGCATGAATTGTACACAAATACATCATATGGCATACATTTTCTAAACTAGTATTTAGTTTACACATTACTTAAAATTTAAATACTCAGAAAGGGATCCTCTAGCATAACTATCCTCTAGCATGACTATGGTTCAATGTCACACATTAGAGGTTCGTTCTGCTCAATATGACTCATCTTCACACTTGATAGAACATAACACAAGATGCTACACACGCTTAGTAAGCTAGTGACAGAAATTGATTCAGAAATGGGGGGTGGGAGAGGGGTACAGAACTGATTCACACACTTGTAGTAGTAATTTTAAAAAACAATTTTATGCCATTAGGGAGATGACTTCATGTAAAGACTGAAAGGGAAGAATTCAAAGAATGACAGTGAATAATTCCCAGACTGACATTGGAAAAAGACAAGATTGAAATTGAAGAATACCAATGGGATCATGTCTGGCATTATCTTTCAAATCTGCTGACCTTGAAAACCATACAAAGACATGTTCACATGGTAAGTGCCAACTATTTGATAGAATAAGGCTGTGGAGGCATCCTATTGGAGACACTTAGATTATTTTCTAATTTTTAGATGGTATTTCACAGTCCTCTATTTTTGAACTGATGAATAAGACACTTATTGAAGATCAACTGTTTACCCCTGAATTGACTTTCAAAGACCATGCATTATCCAGGTTGGTTTACCAATGCATGCTAGTTAAGAATCACAGCAAGAATGTCGAATATTAGTAGCTTACATACATTAGTCATACTTTGTTCCTAATTAGATATTTAGGGATCACAATCAGACACTTAGATTATTTTCTAATTTTTAGATGGTATTTCACAGTCCTCTATTTTTGAACTGATGAATAAGACACCTATTGAAGATCAACTGTTTACCCCTGAATTGACTTTCAAAGACCATGCATTATCCAGGTTGGTTTACCAATGCATGCTAGTTAAGAATCATAGCAAGAATGTCGAATATTAGTAGCTTACATACATTAGTCATACTTTGTTCCTAATTAGATATTTAGGGATCACAATCAGACACTTAGATTATTTTCTAATTTTTAGATGGTATTTCACAGTCCTCTATTTTTGAAATGATGAATAAGACACCTATTGAAGATCAACTGTTTACCCCTGAATTGACTTTCAAAGACCATGCATTATCCAGGTTGGTTTACCAATGCATGCTAGTTAAGAATCACAGCAAGAATGTTGAATATTAGTAGCTTACATACATTAGTCATACTTTGTTCCTAATTAGATATTTAGGGATCACAATCAGACACTTAGATTATTTTCTAATTTTTAGATGGTATTTCACAGTCCTCTATTTTTGAACTGATGAATAAGACACCTATTGAAGATCAACTGTTTACCCCTGAATTGACTTTCAAAGACCATGTATTATCCAGGTTGGTTTACCAATGCATGCTAGTTAAGAATCACAGCAAGAATGTCGAATATTAGTAGCTTACATACATTAGTCATACTTTGTTCCTAATTAGATATTTAGGGATCACAATCAGACACTTACATTATTTTCTAATTTTTAGATGGTATTTCACAGTCCTCTATTTTTGAACTGATGAATAAGACACCTATTGAAGATCAACTGTTTACCCCTGAATTGACTTTCAAAGACCATGCATTATCCAGGTTGGTTTACCAATGCATGCTAGTTAAGAATCACAGCAAGAATGTCGAATATTAGTAGCTTACATAAATTAGTCATACTTTGTTCATAATTAGATATTTAGGGATCACAATCAGAAAAAGGAATTCATATTATAGTTGATATAGAGGTATTTGAATGTACATGAAATATTACATTTATGTTCAGCATACATATATATTTATTATTGAAATGTGATATACATTTTTATGTATAATTAGAAATTCTGATATTTAAATTTACTTTTTATTACATAATATAATGGTGTATGATTTGTTTGGTTTTTAATCAAAAATTTAATTCATAAATATCTTGATAAAATTATGCACAAAGTTAGAGCATAGACACAAGATGATTGTAAATGTATTTTATGAATATTTTACAATGTGTGTATTAACTATGTAAAATTTTGTTTTTTAATTTCAGATTGTCATCTGATGACTTCCAGGAATATTTTTTTGTTTTTGTTAAAAAAACTTTTTATTTTTAAATGGTAATAATCAACATTTTATTATTAAACACCCTCTTTTGAACAGATTATAATAAACATCCATTTAATCTGTCAATAAAAAACAATTTGACTCCCATGACTGGTAGTTGTCTATTTGACAAGCACATGCATAAGATCAAATTATGCATTAATTTTAGAAAATCCACTGATACAGAGAATATTAAATTAAACTATCTTTTTTAAATTAATTGGGGAGTGAGATCCATCAATGCTTTTCTTGTGAAATTCTTAGATGTTAAAATAATTTCGGATATGTAGTCAGAATTTGACATAAATTTTTTAGTTTCACTTTTAAGAAGGGGAAGTGGTTCACTTGCATTAAAGTGACAGTGTTGTTGAATGTAAAAATAATTTTATAAGATCTTGTATCTTCCTTAGGTATCTAAAAACATTATTTTATTAAATTTATAAATTTAAAAATGGTAAGTCATTTAACTTCATATTTTGCACAAGCTAGTTATTGGATGCCAAGTTATTAGATTTTATTTTCTAGTGGAGTCATTTAAAGGGACATTTAACTATAGTTATTAATATTATGTAGTTTTTAAAATCTTACCTCTTGGGTTAGACATCACATATCTATATATAATTTTCATTCCCCTTTAGTTTCTTTCGACAATGTTAAATCAACATTCCGAATGTTTTGGTCCTTAAAGGGACATTCACAAAGTATATAGTGTATTGAATTTTAAAAAATCATAAAAGAATTTAAACATATTTAGAAAGTACTATAGAATTACATTCAGTCTTTAAATATACTTAGAAAAAGATACATCAATGCATATATCTTAGTCAATTACATAAGGCATCTATGTGCAACCAACAATCAGCCTCAAAATAGCCTATGTAGATATGTATTTAATCCAAGAATATATATAATTACAATCTAATGATTGAATAACAAAACATATTTAGTTGTTCAAATATTATAATCTTATCCAAAAAGCATAAATAACATATAGCTTAATGTCCCTCTAAGCTGAAGACTGCAAAATACATCCATTACAATATATATTTCAGTCAGTGTGTAAAATAATCCAGAAGTTAATCTAAATATGCTTTACTCATATGTTATACTAATTTTGCAAAAGGAAGGTGCCTAGGTTTATGATTTTTCAAGCATTATTGTGAAATGTCTCCTTAAAGGGACATGAACTCAAAATATACTTAAAGGGAGACAGTTAAAAAATTAATGATTTATACATTCAGAACGAGTATTCTATTTTAAGCAACTTTATAAATTGTCTCATATTATCAATGTTCTTCGTGATGTTGCTATCATTACTTTAAAAATAAGGTATTAAATTGATAATTTATTTGCTTCAGTACTCTGGACAGATTTTTTTTTTTTGGGTGGATTAATTTATCCAACAATCATCAAGGACAACCCAGGTTTTTCGCCAAAATTGTCCGTAATCTAAAATATCATTATTGATTTGCAAAGAAAGATAACAAGATAATTCTTAACATTTGAGAATCGGATTAAATTATAAAGTTGCTTAACATTTCATGCTCAATCTGAATCACGAACGCTACATTTGTTTGGACAGTGTCCCTTTAAGAGATTTAAAGAGTGTATTTACTTCTCTTCTTATCTTGACATACTTTGCTTGAAAAGCATATCGAGATAGGCTCAGTAGATGAAGATTGGTGGATGCACAGAGATGCCTTATGTGATTGGCTCAACCATGTGCATTTAAATTTCTTATGTTGAGGATATCTAAATACAAAGATAAATTGAGTTACATTTTAAAGTCTAAACAATTTTCTATCTCTACAGATCATTTGATACAATTGTTTGTTTGTAATGTTCATTTAAAAATAAAGACGCCATTGCACAATAACATATATGAGCAGTTCAGACAAATACAAGCTCGAGGTTTATTTACTAATAACAAACAAACCTGTAGTTTAACATCTATAAACAGATTATCCAAGTTACTGACATTATAACCTGAATTTGAACATTCAGAAATGTTGCGTGGGAAACGGATCTTGAAACACCAGATTTGCATCTTTAAACATTAGAGTCTAATGTCACCAATAGCACACAATCAATGTGCATTATAAATACATTTAAGAGAGCAATGTCAATACTTCACAATAAGTCAACAAATTGATTTATGAACAATAAAGACATACAATATTAAATGTGTATTTGTATTAAAGAAACAGACCGTTATGAAACCGAAAAATGTCTACAACATTTAATAATGTGACAGTTTTAGATTTTAAAGAGAATTTAAACATTAATATTTAACGGATCATGGATATTAAATCTGCGTCACACATATCCGGAAGACAGGCCCATGAGTTACAAATACTTCTACATGAAAAATGAAGTAACTGCACCACCAGGAGGTATGTGTATGGAAGTTGCTAAGATATGAAACATTAAGGAACGGCCAATCAGTGTTCATCACACAAACACAACTTGAGTCAGGATGGTCTCACAGACATTCTAACAATATTTCAAACTTTTATCCAATCAGATGTACAGATAACTTGTCCCATGGTGCATCTCATGTTTACTTCACCATATAAAAGTCCATTACACGTTGCCATCTTTGTCAGTTCTCTAATGCCTGCTGGTATATTATTCTATCTACAAACATCTCGGCAGGCATGAAACCTCCCAGGTTTACCAAGCAGGAGAGCGCTGCACTGGTCCACGCCCTCCAGGACTTTTATCCCCAGCTGTTTGGGAACAAGAGGAGGTTGACAGATGCGCCTGTTAAGAAGGCCCTCTGGGAGTCTATCACCAATGCGGTTCAATTGGTGTGTGGCGTCCAGAGGAGCCAGGATCAGATCATGAGGAGATTCAGAGATATGAGGTTGCGCTTGCCAAAAAAAGTCAACATCATAAGGGAGTGGGTACAAGCCCGTAAAAGAGGGGGCAAAAGAGAGGCCCCGCGGAAACTCTACCTACTCCCTTATGAGGTGACTTTATGTGAGCTCCTCACTCTCCGGGTTCCCAAAAGATTCAGATCCTCGCCATCCTCGGCCTCCTCTTCTTCCCTCCCAGCTGCTGAATCTGAAAGTCCTGACCCGGGGGCCAGGGCAGCTGCTTCTCCGTCCGGTGGCCTGGGAGGAGCTGATAGAGAATCTGAACCAGGTAACTATCCAACCTCATATAATATCTTAATATTTGATTATATTTTTAAAAAAATGTGTATATAGTCAGATACTAAACCTATACAGATCTCACAACATACACTACATATGATGTTTAGATATATGATTTTAGATTAGTGACACATGAAATAGGAATGATGTTTCTTGCGCTCTACAGAATATGCATCACAGAGCGAAAATTGAATCGCGCATACACGTTAACATGGGTTTGCTGTAAGTGGCATTGCTTTATACAT
This sequence comes from Bombina bombina, assembly GCF_027579735.1. Taxonomy (NCBI): domain Eukaryota; kingdom Metazoa; phylum Chordata; class Amphibia; order Anura; family Bombinatoridae; genus Bombina; species Bombina bombina. The sequence goes on along the minus strand of NC_069499.1, from coordinate 619,706,283 downwards.
GTTGGTCAAATGACGGATGTGTAATTCCGCTTGGAATCATTGCGCAATGATCGCGAAAATGCAATTGCGCACACACGTTAACATTGGTTTGCTGTAAGTGGCATTGCTTTATACATGTTGGTCAAATGACGGATGTGTAATTCCGCTTGGAATCATTGCGCAATGATCGCGAAAATGGAATTGCGCATACACGTTAACATGGGTTTGCTGTAAGTGGCATTGCTTTATACATGTTGGTCAAATGACGGATGCGTAATTCCGCTTGGAATCATTGTGCAATGATCGCGAAAATGGAATTGCGCATACACGTTAACATGGGTTTGCTGTAAGTGGCATTGCTTTATACATGTTGGTCAAATGACGGATGCGTAATTCCGCTTGGAATCATTGCGCAATGATCGCGAAAATGGAATTGCGCATACACGTTAACATGGGTTTGCTGTAAGTGGCATTGCTTTATACATGTTGGTCAAATGACGGATGCGTAATTCTGCTTGGAATAATTGCGCAATGATCGCGAAAATGGAATTGCGCATACACGTTAACATGGGTTTGCTGTAAGTGGCATTGCTTTATACATGTTGTTCAAATGACGGAATGCGTAATTCCGCTTGGAATCATTGCGCAATGATCGCGAAAATTAGAATTGCGCATACACGTTAACATGGGTTTGCTGTAAGTGGCATTGCTTTACACATGTTGGTCAAAATGAAACGTGAATTATTATATATGTGAAGAATACAGTATTCTTATTTTCAATATTATACATAATCAAAAAAAAAAATAGCAGAATCAAAATAAATAATAACATATGCCCATCAATTGATGAGAATGAAATAACACAAAAAAATAATTAAAGCTACAGTAAACAACATAACTGATTGAAAATAAGAGTACAGGATATATTGATCATGAATTTAATTGAGGAAACAATTCACTCATGGGACTACCAAAAGATTAATAGTTTTTAATTGATTTGCTAATAATGTAAAGATTTTAAACATGGCATGATTTGTATTAATGATATCCAATCCTCATTTAATATATTACAGATCTGGATGTTGGTGCTGGATCCTCAAGCCAGGGCTTGTCACAGTATGGTATGTCTCATTTTAATTGACATTTGTCTTAGAAACATGGACAGAACATTACATACTAAATCCACATTGTTCAATATTTATATGTATCTGCAAAATGGATTATTAAAATATTTACAAATAAGAATAAAAAAATAAACAATATAGGATTACATTGTAAGACTACTCTGAATTTTTATCGAATTTAAGATATCCCATCTATTCTGGATGTCTTAATTTTAATGTAGGATACTTTGAATGTCCAATTTATATTCTTCAAGAAAAAACAATTTGGCTGACAAGATCACCTATTCATACAGTCCCCAAAATTATGTATACTATGTTGGGAAAAGGTGCTGGTACTTAGGGAGTGTAATGGCACATGTGATAAAACACGTATGTGATACACAACAAAGTTGTTGTCAATTAATTCCGTGATACAGTTCAGCCTGTGTGTTTAGAGCAATATAGTTGTTGAATAGTGAGTTAATGCGTACACCGCTTCATACGGTACAATCCGTGTAAGACACTGGGTAGCAGAGCTTAATATTGTGTAGTGAATTACTTAGCCAATTATACAGCAATATATAGCAATCACCGCCCTGCCACAGTGTTATCCGTGTACTCACAGTCAATTCTGAGGGAGACTGGCAACTCCGGTGATCCTGGGCTGTCTCGCGGTTCCTTCCTCTGGGTTTACTTGCGGATATGCCTAACACCGCTCGCCAAACAAACTCCTCTCCAACAGGTAGATCCAAACACACACAGGCCTTGGCGTGACTCACTGCTGACGTTAACAATCCTGATTGGTTAACCGTTGCACACCTTCCTTCCTCCCATTGGACAATAAGTACCAGCACTCACTCCTTTAATCCGATCCTCGGTGAAACGGCAAAATGAATCCAAAAATGATAGAACAGGTCCGGGGTCAGATTTAAAAAATCAAAAACTTTATTGTAACAATTTAAAATCCAAACATGGGAACAGAACACAGAAAGTCCAAAACACCTAGAACTGTGGCTTACGCGTTTCGGCCGTAGCCTTACTCATAGCCAATATCACATTGCTAATCAATTCAGTTTAAAAAGGCCCCCCTGGGCTGTGATTGGTTCAAAAACAATAGGCGTGTTTGAACTTTGATTAGTTTCCTGTGAAGCTTAACAAATGTCAACTACAAGTCAAACCAGCATAATAAAGCAATGATTATAAGGCATTTCACAGACAAATATATATAAAAAAGAATAGAACTGCAAACACTGTATATCGGCTTTCTCTAATGTAAAACCTAACCTTTAGAGTTATCCTAATGTATCATATTGCAGTGTTTATAAATTGAAACTGACCTGTTACTAATAAAAGTTATACCAGTCTCGAATATGTAATACTCTGTATATATATAAATGACTATCCTAAAGCTGTAAGTGAAAAAATGTCAATAAGTGTACAGCAAACCCAATCTATAAATCTATGGATTAAATGTTGTTAGGTGTATCAAAATACTTATGTCAATGAGTATGACTTGATGCCTAAGGATGGAACAAATACATAAATCAGAATGGAATTTTAATTTAATTTTAATATACTCCTTTGAATCCAAAAGAGCTAAGGGATATCTGTCTGAATTATTCCCAATAATTAATTAGATCATATTGGGAATTTAAGCCTTTGGGGTATCTGGTTTCCAGCTGGAAAATCCAGAACATTTCTCGTTTTTCTAACAGTTTTTCTTTGTCACCCCCCCTCTGGGGGGTAATCACTTGTTCAATGGCCTTCCATCTTAGTGAAGCAATACTATTGCGATGTTTTGTGACAAAGTGCTGCACAATTGGAGTGGTTGCTTTACCCACTTTGATGGTACTAAAATGTTCCCGCATACGGGATCTTACGTCTCTAGTCGTAAGTCCTATATATTGGACCTGACATTGTGTACACTCCAACATATAAATGACATTGCTAGATGAACAGTTAAGACATCTTTCAATGTCATATGTTTTGCCTGTGACTGTAGAGGAAAAGGTAGTTGTTATATCCATATAATCACATGGTTTACACCTGGTGTGTCCACATCTAAACATGCCCCTATGTTGTAGCCATGAACTAGTTGGTTGTTTAGTAGGTTTTAGTTTGGAAGGGGAGAGTATGTTGCCAAGTGTACAGGCCCTTCTGTATGAGCATCTCAGACCATTATCAACAGTGTCAATTAATTTATCATCCGCCCTTAACATGCCATAATGTTTCCGAACTATACCACAAATTTGTTGGTATTGAGCACTAAATGTGGTAACAAATGTGACTCCCTTATGTTCGGATGAGGCGATATCACCACTTTTAGGGGTGAGCAAAGATCTTCTATCTAGGTGTTTAACCTCATTTATAGCCTTGGTTATGTCTGAATTTTTGTAGCCCCTCTCTTTGAGGCGACTCACTAGATCTTCCGACTGTTTTTCATATGTTTGTGGATCAGAACAGTTTCGTTTGAGTCTAATCAGCTGTCCCTTTGCTATCGCATAAGGGACATGTTTAGGATGGCAGCTCCGGCCATGTAACAAAGTATTGCCCAAGATCGGTTTCCTGTAACTACTAGTTACAATCCTGCCATCAGACATGCCCCTCATCATGATATCAAGGAAGTTTATTTCATAGGGTTCTATCTCAAAAGTGAACCCAAGATTGAGATCATTTTCATTGATCCAAGTCATGAACTCAGTGATGCTGCACCTGTCCCCCTTCCAAATAAATAGAAGGTCATCAATGAAACGCTTATAAAAAGCAATTTCATTGATGTATGGGTTGATTTGTGTATAGACGTGGGACAGCTCCCACCAACCTAGGTATAGGTTGGCGTATGAAGGTGCAAATTTGGCACCCATAGCTGTCCCACGTCTCTGCAAGAAAAACTCACCCTCAAATTCGAAATAATTGTGGGTCAACAAAAATAGAGTGACCCTCAATATAAAATCCTGATATGGTATGGAAAAATTGGTTTGTTCTGCCAAAAAATATCTCAAAGCTTGTATCCCCTTATCATGTGGGATCATGGAATATAACGATGTTACATCCACTGTGACCCACATGCTGTCAGTACTCCATTTTTCAGACTCAAGTAATTGTAACACATGTGTGGTGTCTTTCAAATGACTGGGTAACTGGGTGACCAATGGCTGTAATATCGCATCCAACCATTGTGATACATTTTCCGTGAATGACCCAATCCCGCTGACAATGGGTCTACCCTTCACACCCTCCAAAGATTTATGGACCTTCGGAAGGTGATGAAAGACAGGAGTGACAGGGTGGTCGACCAAAAGATAGTCATAGGTGTTTCTGTCTAGGAAGCCACTCTCCAGGCCGTCATCCAAAAGATCTTTGAGTTCCTTTTGGAAAAACCATATGGGGTTGTGGTCAAGTTTTATATAACTCTCTGTGTCTAACAGTTGCCTGTTGGCTTCCAGTATGTAATCAGACCTATTCATGACAACCACCGAGCCACCTTTGTCAGCTCCTTTCACCACCAACGCTTTGTTGTTCTGAATAGATTTTAGGGCTGTTTTCTCCTGTTTAGTCAAATTGTTAGTAGTGCATATATGCGTATATGCTGTTAGAAAAACGAGAAATGTTCTGGATTTTCCAGCTGGAAACCAGATACCCCAAAGGCTTAAATTCCCAATATGATCTAATTAATTATTGGGAATAATTCAGACAGATATCCCTTAGCTCTTTTGGATTCAAAGGAGTATATTAAAATTAAATTAAAATTCCATTCTGATTTATGTATTTGTTCCATCCTTAGGCATCAAGTCATACTCATTGACATAAGTATTTTGATACACCTAACAACATTTAATCCATAGATTTATAGATTGGGTTTGCTGTACACTTATTGACATTTTTTCACTTACAGCTTTAGGATAGTCATTTATATATATACAGAGTATTACATATTCGAGACTGGTATAACTTTTATTAGTAACAGGTCAGTTTCAATTTATAAACACTGCAATATGATACATTAGGATAACTCTTGTCAGGATATACATCTCTGCCATATACACTATCCTTGGTTGTACTGTTCCTTTAAGGATCACTGCTTCTCATACCTGTCTCCACCCTATTTAAGGCACACCTGTTTCAATCATTCTTTGCTTAGTATTGATATACACTTCAATAGTCTAGCCAGTTTTGTCTGAACTCTGCTCACTCAAATTTGCTACCAGCAACTTTTTTCTTTGGATTCAAGTTTTGTCACGAACTTTGCTGCTGTTGCTTTTTACTTGCAACCTTCAGTTTCCTCTGAAACTCCTGTGATTTACTAACCTCCACTTGAATTGTTTTCTTACAATTACCTTGGACGCTCCTGTCTCCTGTCTCAGCACTTCCACGGAGCTCCGCAACTACCGCGGTGACGTCACACGCCAGCTGCTCTCTCTCTCGCTACTCAGCTCTAGCCTGCTCTTCCGACTACGCTGTAAGTGTTACTACTTCTGACTCTCAGCCTTGATATCTGCCAGCACTATAACGCTTACCATTATAATATCCTCAAAATGCATATGTCTTCTTGTCAGTGTTCTTTTGTTTATTTAACATAGTTCCAACCTACGCATATATCTAC